>NC_135448.1:16562405-16702405 GCF_051991255.1 Vanacampus margaritifer | reverse complement strand
AAAGATAGAAGCCGGGCCTTTTTATAAGGGGCTGCGGTGCTGAATTTGCAAATTATATTCTAGACGTCCTCCTGGGCACACATCATTGTTTGCTTTAGCAGGCTAACGTTTCCACGTGTATTTATAGGTGTCGAGGCCAAGAGAAAGACCACAGCGGCTCCATAAATAAGCTGCAGCGAGCGAAGGCCCGCTCGTTACACAGGCCATTACCTGGAGACGCCTCGCGGGGGTAGCGGGGCTGCGGCCTCTCGGGCCAGGGCGGGAGATGAAACGCGCGCATCGGAATTAATAGCGGAAAGTCACACCATTAGGGACACTTGCAGGAAGCAAATTCTGCCTTCACGATGCCATTTTGAAAGCACTACTGTTGTATCTGTGTGTTGGATGCGTGCCACCAGGTGCGCAATGTATAGTGAACCAAAAGAAAAATGTGGCAAAAACGGTTTAATTCTTTACATTCTATTTACCGTATTTTTCCGAGTATAAGAGACTCCGGAGTATGAATCGAATCTCTTGAAGTTCCGGTTGGTTTCTATGGCTTACCTCAACTAGAGTCCCACGTCACATTGTGGACAAAGGTAGAATACCGGTCGGTTATTTTGCATTTTGGTAATATGACGGAAACTGCATGCTAAACTAGCGATACGTCGCACATTGGTCGCCATTCTTCTTCTTTTTAATTTGCCTGTTTTTCAATATGGATTCTTGTCCGTTCTTACGTCCTTGTGATCTCATGAAACCTCATCGGTTGCGGTCCAATTACTGTTCCAATCGAAAGTACGCATAAAGCAACAACGCACAGAATACCCGGTTGTTGCTTGTGAATGCTCAGCTATGAAAAAATCCCAGGATGCATTTCGTGCTTCTATTGCGGACGGATTGGATGTCAAAATCAGGCAAGAGGAATTTGAGTACGTTTTAGGAAGACCGCACTCTGTGTTCTTTGTATCTTTGAGAAACGGCCTTCATCATCTTCTTCTTCCGTTACTACTTCTACCTTCTTTTTTTATTTTGGCAGCTGGCAAATAAACTAGTACGGTCAAAGGGTTGAAGGGTAGTAGCCTGTTGCTTGTCACCTCATCTCGTCTTTTACCGAATTCCCACAATGTGATTTATAATCCCAAAAAAAAAAAAAAAAAAATTATGTTATTACAACATCTCCATGGTGCGACTTATATTCCCAAAAATACAGTTATTATGTCATTACTGTATGTTTTTATAAAATACAATTTTAGTGCTCTTTTTTTTTTAAACAAAATAAATTATGATTTTTTGTTGTTGACGTTTTTTTTTTTTTTAAACTGTTCTTCTTCTTACAGCTGCCCAATGCCAAAAAAAAAAGAATTTTGAATCACTACTGCCACATGTGGCTGAAAAATAAAACTGCACGCTCCCTTTTCACATACACGGCGGGAAATTCAAACTTCAAATCCCATCTGAAAACTATCGGCCAGAGGCTTGCAGGAGTATCATGAGAGAGCTATGGCGTTAATATGCTAATTTGAAGATGCTTGAGTCATAACTGGTCAAATAAAAAGACTGTTGTGAAGATATTTTTGGGGAAATTGTTAAATAGGGCACATTTAGGTGTCTTTCCCTGATATAATTAAATCTGATTAGATAGTGCCGCCGTACCAGATGATGGCACTTTTTCTGTATCAGACGCGTCTGAACATTCATGTTATATTTAAATAACATAAACAAGTGCAGTGTTCTGCCTGTGAGGATGCTCAGTACTTCAGCCGAGGATATTTTTACCATCATCCCACATGTCTGTCACGTCTTTTTTGCTTTCATGCGCAGCGAGTTGCCACGCGTTCGCGTCTCCGTTTTTTCTGTGAACTTTTGGCCTCTCAGATCCTGTTGGAACCTCACCCAGATGCCCCCCTGGCTCTTGGAAATAAATCTAGCAAAAACATCACACGCATGCAGCCTCGCCGTCGTACGTCAGTACCGCGCGTGTGTGTGTGTGTGTGTGTGTGTGTGCCGCTTATCTGTGGCCTCACAGACGCTGCGCAAAAAGCCGGTCAGCAGAGGCCACAGCCCGCCAGCTCCACAGCCTCGCTGGCGGCCAACGCATGGAGGAAACTGCACCCAGCAATATAAACAAGCCATCAGCCGCGGCCAGCGCGTCCACTCCGATTACTAATCCCGGCGACTCCCAGTTAGGTACACAGCGGCAACACCCATTCCCAGCTTTTATACGGCTTTGGTGATGAAATATTCAAAAGCGTTGTTTCGCAAGGGCCATCCGTCCTAAATATTACCGCGCTCATTTGCCGGGTGGCGACAGTGATGATTCCATAAAGCATATGAATGGAGAGAGTTGTCATGTGGACGGAGTGCTCATAATCCTAAATCAGAAGGGGGCCTGGCACAGTGGGGGTTCCAGCAGAGCCACCATAACTACTAATTTGCCTCAGAGTGACCCTTTCAAAAGTGACATGACGAGATGTACTGCATGTATTACTATTTTCAGATTGCAGGCTGTGGTGCGTGCAATAACTAGAGCTGCGATATGAAGTCATATGTATATTTGCCTGAATACATGCAATTCAAATGTGCAGCATTTCTGTGATTGCAAATTGTGTGTGCTTGGCAGGCATCGTGGTGAACTCATGTGCAGCAAATAAGACAGTCATTTCCATTGTAATGGTTTATTTTGGTCATAGTCTTGTTTCTACGACTTCTGGGAAAACGTAATATGATATGATATAATGTGTAAATTGAATAAAATAATTTTTTTTCACCAGTTCCCTTTCTTTTTTCTTCTTTTTTTTCTGTGCGTGTGCATTCATTAGTTCACCTAAAACCTATTAAAAAAATCCCATACCGTTCACCTAAACCGAACACTTCAGAACCCAGCCAGAGCCGTGAGGCAGTCAGGAGACCCGAGTAAGGACTAAAGAAAAGAAAGGAAAGTTTCTGTTTCTTGTAACAGCCAGCCTTAAAAGACAATTTAAAAGGGACTTCTGGGAAAACGGAATATGATATGATATAATGTGTAAATTGAATAAAAACATTTTTTTTCACCAGTTCCCTTTCTTTTTTCTTCTTTTTTTTCTGTGCGTGTGAGTGTGCATTCAATAGTTCACTTAAAACCTATTAAAAAAATCCCATACCGTTCACCTAAACCGAACACTTCAGAACCCAGCCAGAGCTGTGAGGCCGTCAGGAGACCCGAGTAAGGACTAAAGAAAATAAAGGAACGTTTCTGTTTCTTGTAACAGCCAGCCTTAAAAGACAATTTAAAAGGGACTTCTGGGAAAACGGAATATGATATGATATGATATGATATGATATGATGTGTAAATTGAATAAAAAAAAATTTTTTTCACCAGTTCCCTTTCTGTTTCGTGTGAGTGTGTATTCATTAGTTCACCTAAAACCTATTAAAAAAAAAACATACCGTTCACCTAAACCGAACACTTCAGAACCCAGCCAGAGCCGTGAGGCCGTCAGGAGACCCGAGTAAGGACTAAAGAAAAGAAAGGAACGTTTCTGTTTCTTGTAACAGCCAGCCTTAAAAGACAATTTAAAATAGAGAGAGAAAATTCTCCTTTGATCTCAGCTACATCAGCCATCTTAAACGGGATACCAGATACTCTGGAAAAATAATTGCTAATTGGACTCTTCTAGGTCACAGGTTTCAAACTCAAGGCCTGGGGGCCAGATCAGGCGCTCTGTACCAAAATTTGAAATTGTGACGTGTAATAAATAACACTGAGGTTTTGCAAGATAGCTTTTGTAGTAAATTGAACAACAATTAAACAAACTAGCCATGACTTCTAATATCAAAACTAGTAATCTATTTATTGGTTGTGTATATGTAATAAATTGAGATGATTAAACATGTATTTAGCTCCACCATCATTTCGGCCCTTACTAGGAAGCCAGAACTACAAAGTGTCCCCGCAACATAAATGAGTTTGGCACCCCTGTTTTAGGCCATACATATAAATCAAGTAAAGGAAAATCAGTAGGTATGACGGGACATGGAGGACTACAGAAATTTGCTGCTGAGAAGCTGAAATTGAGTTTTATGAAGAAGCATTTGGTCAGTTTTAAATTTAAATATTATCTATACTATTATTCGATTAACAAAAATAACTAGTGGTTATTTTGACAATCGATTACTTTATATTACGTACTTCTACTGTATTATCCATCCATCCATTTTCTTAACCGCTTTTTCCTCACAAGGGTCGCGGGGGTTGCTGGAGCCTATCCCAGCTGGCTTCGGGCAGTCGGCGGGGTACACCCTGAACCGGTCGCAGGGCACACAGAGACGAACAACCATCCACACTCACAATCGCACCTCTGGGCAACTTGGAGTGTTCAATTAACCTGCCATGCGTGCATCTTTGGAATGTGGGAGGAAACCGGAGTGCCCGGAGGAAACCCCGCGCAAGCACGGGGGAGAACATGCAAACTCCACCCAGGAAGGCCGAAGCCCGGACTCGATCTCACGTCCTCTGCACTGGGAGGCGGACGTGCTAACCAGTGAGCCACCGTGCCGCCCTGTATTATGTAATGGCACCTTAATAAACAAATTGCACATTTTTCTGTGAAACCACAAATACTTTTCTATTCTATTCATTCTGCCAAAATTGTTCTTTATGCTTGTAGTGTAAGTCACATTTTCTTTTATTTCCATATTGTTATAAAACTGTCCATGTTGCGTTGCTAAATAAAAAAGATTAGATTATGGCACCAAAAACTTCACAATGCAGACTCAAATCCAATGTAATCCTCCAGTCTCCATTGGTAAACTAGCAATGAATCAAAAGGTGTTTTCGAGTCGTACCGCAGCAACAGAAAACCTGTCCCACTCATCCAATAATCCTTTATTTTTCCCGTGCCAACATATAGATTCCAGAGCGTGACTGAAAAGGCTTGAGAGTCGCTGGCGGAGGTGAAGCTCCTGACACGTACGGCGCCGAGGCTGCCAATCCGGCCCACACTTTCCTTTACGGAGCGCGACAACAGTCATTAAAGAGATGTAATGGATTAGCCGCGGATGGAGTGAAGGGAGACAGAGCACGGGGGTAAAAAGAGACAAACCCAGATCGAAATGATGGAGATTGGCAGATGAGTAAAATGGATTGGATAGAGCGCTCTACGGATGAGGGGAGCCGAAGCCTTACAGCTGCAATGGGAGATAATGGAAAGCGATTACGGATTAAAAACAAGGTTTCTCTCATTCCAGGCTTGAAAAGGTAGCACTGATATGATTGCTTAACACTGTCACTGAATTTGCTCCATAAGAGCAAGAAAAGAAAAAAAAGTCAGTCTTATTGTGTTTTTCTTTTTTTTTTTTTTGTGTTACTTCCGCGCTCGCTGTACTTTGCACCGATGTTTATTCACTTCCTCCCCGGCTCGCGTTGCCGAAGGAGACAAACAGGATGTCTGTGGGAGGACGAATGAGAGCGGGTAAAAAAAAAAAAAATCTGACGAGGAAGTTTGTGTCTGAGCCAATCCATGCGTGTGTGTGTGTGTGTTTAATCCCAGGAAGGACTTCCTCTGAGCACCAGCGGCTTGGGAGTTCTGTGGGAGTTGAAAACCAGGCAGGAAAAAAAAAAGCAGAGGAAGAGGGAAAATCAAGGGGGGGGCGAGAGACTGAGAGGTGCAAGGATGATGAAGAACTTTTAAATCCCACTTCTTACGCACGCACCACACGGAGGGAAGCCACCCACAGAGAGGGGCTCGCACGAGCTGTGGTCCTGTACTGGCGTCGCTGTGAGCTGATGATGAGGATTAGACCCCCCCCCCCCCCTCAGACGTGATGGTTTACGCAAAGCTACGCTAACGCGCCGAGTCAACATTTTGCAGCATCTGTCTAGTCATAGAGAGTCATTAATCATCCCTAATTGCCATAAAGTGGAAAGATTTACACCTCTTTGGTATAGATAACAAATTTAGAATAGACTTTAACCCTTTCAGACTGATCGGGTTAAATTTGACCTCTGGGTCATTCTATGCTAATTCACACAAAAGATCTGACCATTTTAACAAAGCAGATCTGGATTTTAATCAAACTTGGTGTAATTGTTCATAAAGATGGCATAAGACAAAATTTCTAATTTGAGGTCAGGTCGGAGCAGGGGTTTGGGAGCTCGCCAAATTGTAATGGTAAAAGGGGCGTGGCCACATTCCTTCGAACCCTTATAACTCAGGAACCACTGGGTCAATCTTCACGAAACAGGTATTCTTGGAAAGGAAAGATTGGCCCAGTAGTTCCTGAGATCGAAAGGGTTCAAAGGAAGGAGGCCACGCCCCCTTTTTGTTGAAAAAATTCGGTTGGCCATAGAGCTCACAAACTCCAGCTCACTATCAAGTACACCAATTTTCCAAATCTGGTGATTAAGAATGGAATAATTTTGACATTTCACAGCAATAAAAAATGATAGAAACATCATGAAGTTTCCTAAAGCAACAGCAACAACCTCAGATTTGCTCATCGTAATCTACTACCTCTTTCCAAGCCGGTGAGGAGAGAGGAGAAGTGGCAGTAAAACAGGCCAAAACAGTCCAAGTGATGTACAGTATGTATTTTACTGAAGGTCTACACCTGCAAAAACGTGTATGTATCTAGAACGTAGCAAAATAAGCACACACTCGTCCTATTCAGATCATCCATATATCATGTAGGACTTCATATAAAATCATCTGTGGTTCATAATTACATTATACATAATTATTATGAAGATATCAGAATAATAAAATATAAATATATAAATATAAATATATATATATAATATAATATAAATATAAAAATAAAAAATTAAAAAGGGTTGAAGCACAAATCAGGTTTCAAGTTGCATTAGCACGGATGCTAGTACAGGCACAACGCAAGGGGTGTCCAAGCCGGTCCGCCAAAATAAAGAACCCTTCTCGTATCGAGCAACCTCCAAAATTCAAATTCACTTTGGTGATCGTTGGCGCAATTCGATCAAAAATAAACATCAAAAGTGATTAAAACGAAGACAGTCCTGCGCATCAAGGTATGAACTCTTGCTTGTGTTTTCCTTTGACTTTTTCGGTTTGTTTTCTACTTCCTTTCTCGACAGTTATTTGAAAAGAAGGGCCAGCCTCGCCGAGGGGTGTTCGGAGAAGAAGAGTATGAAAATAGAAGAGTCTACACGGGCGCGGATCCAAAGCAGCAAAACTTCATCTCCGCTTATCATCTCTCGCTTGTTCAAAGTCAAGGTAGACTGTTGATTTTACGTTTTTAATATTACAGTTGTAAATCTATTTTTACCTTGTATGACAGCGGATATTGCCTGCACGGGGGGACGCTATCCTCTCTTTATTACAAGCCAGCGTACCATCAAAATCATTTGGAAGCTTTGAAGTCGCTTTTAACGTATTTGTTTAAAAGCTATCAAAACACACGTGAGGTTATCAAATATGTATTCGCAGTATGTCATGCTGAACATATCAGCTCTCAACCTGGAGGTTTCTCAGGGGTTATGTAACTCGCACCAACCACATCTTAGCCTGTAATTAGACTTTAGGGAAAAGTCTGGCTGGTAAAACGCTGCGTAACTTCTATCCCCGACTCCCCGGTTGCCTCAAGGCCATGTGTCAGGCAGAGCTGCGCGCCACACGCACACACACACACGCGGCTAATCGTACGTCTGCTTACTCATCATCGCCGGGCCACATCTGAGAGGACTCACGCACAACGCATTTGTCTGCCAGCCAAATGTGCGCAAACCACAGCGCCGAGACCAAAGAGACCGCCCCCCCCCCCCCATACAGACCCTCCCAAAAATCGACCTACCCCGCTCCCACCGCCCGCGTTCAACCTCTTGAGTCATAAACAATCGCTGCCACAGAAGCCACACGAGTCAGTTGATCGGCTGAACTTTGCGTCGATCATGCACACAAGTGATTGAAAATATTGAACCGTTTTTTTGTTTTTGTTTTAGCTGATCCAGGAGAACAATCTGGAAAAGAGTGGCAATGCTTTAGTTTGTCCTGATAATCATCAATAATATCTCATAAGATGTCAAATTTGCAGTTTGAAAATTTTTCATCTGTAGTTCAGCAGTGAAAAGCAATGAAAGTGCCTTCCTGGGTTGCCAATGTCAAGGCAGCTAAATACACTGATATATATATATATATATATATATATATATATATATATATATATATATATATATATATATATATATATATATTAGGGGTGTCGTAATTAATCGCAATTTTTTTCTGAATGTACAATAAAATCTAGATAAAACATTTTTGTATGTTTTCATACTCTTGTTAACATAAAAGTGGGGACATTTTTTTTAACTAATAGATAGAAGGCTGCATATTTTAGTCATTTATACCGTAATTTCCGAATAATTTATAAAATTCAGTTAAAATCAAAAAAGATATTTATTTGTGTTTAGCTAATTTTTGTGCCACTAGATGGCATAATTGCATTTGTAAGACATTGGTGACAACTCATATTGAGAGCTGTCTTATCTTTACACATGAAGTAACTAGTGAAATTCTGCACATTTTTAAGATCGTAAAATACAACTTGACCCCCAGTCACCACAAATATGTGCAACATTATTAAATGTATTACTGCTCAATTTTGACGTGGATATGTCTGCTGCGTTGCAACTGGAATTCCCCTAATGCAGCAAGGGGCAGTCATTAATCGTGTTTTTTTAAAAAAATTGTGGCGTTAAAGGAATTTTAAATTAACCCAAAATGAATGCACTAATTTTGACACACCTAATATATATAAAAGAGTGCTGAGATGCGTCAGTAGAGGCTACTTTGTCTACCCTGCACGAACAACCTTTTATAAGAAAAAAACTATTATCTGTTTTTGAATGAAGGCTTTTCGCCTACACAGAGTGAGCCCGCTTAAGCGAGGTCAAACACAGTTCACCATCATGCCACTTTTCCAACAACATATCAAATTGTTGTCACTTCCACTCAGGACAGTAATGTGCACTCTGTAAATTGCAGCAGCTCCTTTGACTGCTGACAACAGCTAATTGCAAATGTCACAGTTAGTCGCGCGTGTCTCGCTGTGGCGCACAATTAAAACTCACCTACTTCGTTTCAAATGTGAAGACGGCTCCTATGGAAGCTGTAAATATAGATTGGGGAAGTGATGGCTGAAGCATAGTTGAACACTGCTAGTGCTGTTAAGTGGAAAAGACAATTTAATAGTGCTGTTGATAAAATGATTGAAATGGAGATTGGACAAATAACCTCCGTCCGTCCGTCCGTCCGTCTTCTTCCGCTTATCCGGGGTCGGGACGCGGGGGCAGCAGCTTTAGCAGGGAAGCCCAGACTTCCCTCTCCCCAGCCACTTCAGCCAGCTCATCCGACGGGACCCCAAGGCGTTCCCAGGACAGCCGAGAGACATAGTCTCTCCAGCGTGTCCTGGGTCGTCCCCGGGGCCTCCTGCCGGTAGGACATACCCGGAACACCTCCCCAGGGAGGCGTCCAGCAGGCATCCGAACCAGATGCCCGAGCCACCTCAACTGGTTCCTCTCAACGTGGTGGAGCAGCGACTCGACGCTGAGTCCCTCTCGGATGACCGAGCTTCTCACCCTATCTCTAAGGGAGAGCCCGGCTACCCTGCGGAGGAAACTCATTTCGGCCGCTTGTATCCGGGATCTTGTTCTTTCGGTCACGACCCACAGCTCGTGACCATAGGTGAGGGTAGGAACGTAGATCGACCGGTAAATCGAGAGCTTTGCCTTTCGGCTCAGCTCCTCCTTCACCACAACGGACCGATACAGCGTCCGCATCACTGCAGACGCTGCACCGATCCGCCTGTCGATCTCCCGCTCTAACCTACCCTCACTCGTGAACAAGACCCCAAAATACTTGAACTCCTCCACTTGGGGCAGGACCTCCTCCCCGACCCGGAGAGGGCACTCCACCCTTTTCCGACTGAGGACCATGGTCTCGGATTTGGAGGTGCTGATCCTCATCCCAACCGCTTCACGCTCGGCTGAGAACCGCTCCAGTGAGAGCTGGAGGTCACGGCTTGAAGAAGCCAACAGCACCACATCATCTGCAAAAAGCAGAGATGCAATGCTGAGGCCACCAAACCGGACCCCCTCAACGCCTCGGCTACGCCTAGAAATTCTGTCCATAAAAGTTATGAACAGAATCGGTGACAAAGGGCAACCTTGGCGGAGTCCAACCCTCACAAGAAACAAATTCGACTTACTGCCGGCAATGCGGACCAGACTCTGACATCGGTCGTACAGGGACCGAATAGCCCGTATCAGGAGGCTCGGTAACCCATACTCCCGAAGCACCCCCCCCCCCCCCCCCCACAGAACTCCCCAAGGGAAACGGTCAAACGCCTTCTCCAAGTCCACAAAGCACATGTGGACTGGTTGGGCGAATTCCCACGCACCCTCGAGGACCCTGCTGAGGGTGTAGAGCTGGTCCACTGTTCCACGGCCGGGACGAAAACCACCCTGCTCCTCCTGGATCCGAGATTCGACCTCCCGACGGACCCTCCTCTACAGCACCCCTGAATAGACCTTACCTGGGAGGCTGAGGAGTGTGATCCCTCTAAAGTTGGAACACACCCTCCGGTCCCCCTTCTTAAAAAGGGGAACCACCACCCCGGTCTGCCAATCCAGAGACACCGTCCCCGATGTCCACGCGATGCTGCAGAGACGTGTCAACCACGACAGCCCCAAATAACACAGCACAAATAACCTATTAATTCAAAACTTAATACGAGCAATACATTTTATATTTCATTTTAGTGTTGCATTGTGTTTAATTTGCTTTGTAAAAAGTATCTCATAACAAAATAAAATGGAGGCTACAAAGGCACATTCAAAGCTAATGTTCACGCTAATGCTAACAAATATGCTTCGAAACAAGTATCTGATGGCAAAATATAGCTTTAATCTGAAAATGCAGGCCACAAAGACACATTCATAAGCTAACCTAAATGCTAATACAAACACATTTTCTTTCTGATAACAAAATAAAATGGAGACTACATAGTCACAGTCAGCAAACAAATTTGCTTAGTAACTGCATCTGATGATAAAAATGTAGCTTAAATCGGAAAGAAAACATAGGCTACAAAGGCACATTCAAAGCTAATGTTCATGCTAATGCTAACAAATCTGCTTCGAAAACAATTATCTGATGACATAATACAGCTTAATTCTGAAAAAGGAGGCCACAAAGAAGACGCATTTACAAGCTAACCTAAATGCTAACGCTAACACGTGCTCCATAACAAGTATCTGATGGCAAAATGTAGCTTCAAACTGAAAGAAAATGAAGACTAACGCTAACAAAACATACAGGGTATTATGTAGACTCAGTATTCAAACGAGTAGTGCAGCAAAGTGTTTACACAACCTTGAACTTTTGTTCTTGTCTGACCTGTTAAAATCCAACATACCAATGAAATGATTTTATAGCTACTACTTTATATATATATCTACGGCTAAAACATAGATTAGCATCTTAGGTTCTGGTTAGAAGTATCAAGAGGACATGGAGCGGGATACAAAATAATGATTTCTCTTTTGTGAGGTCTTGTGCTATTCATAAAGCTGGTGTATGTGTTTGACGCACAACGATTTGCTTTCTCTCATGACCGTAATCACAGGTTGTCAGCCATGCTTTTACTGGAGCTGATGGCTAATTTCACTCTTTAACATGGTTAAGATTTGACGGCTAGATTGCCATTACACACACACACACACACATGTCCGGACGCACATCACACTCCCTTGAACACCCGAGGGTGCAGCCGACGTATGTCCATACACACACACACACACACACACACATTGTTGGAAAAACAAATCAACTGTCATGTCTATTAGAGTTGACTAATCAACAAGGCCTACATATTATTTTGTCACAAGGCACACAAGAGCATTGTGGATAATTTGTGCCTATAAAATTGCATCCAATTATTCCTGCATACATTGCCGGGCACATGGCGTTTAATGAGCCAAGCTAATTAAATATGGAAATTAATGAGATTCAAAGGAAATAGGGAAAAGCACACAAGTCTTGATGCATCTGAAGGAGCTGCTAAAAGCCATTTATTACATTAGGGACTGAAAGGGAAGCAGACTATTAACAAACACCAAGATTAGCCTGATCGTAAACACCAGCAACTATTGACTGTGGTATTCTCTTGAAAGCTGACTGACATCATTAATAATAATAATAATAATAAAAAAAATACATATACTCATACATGTCAACCCATAAGGTTTGTCCGTATTTCTTACGGATTTTTAAGTGTTGCTAAAGCATACGGGCGTATTTGGAAATGAATACGGATTTAACTGTTTTCATGAAAATAATAATATTAGTATATATTGCTTACCCTTTTTAAATGTATTTAGTATTTACTGTCGGCTACGTGCTACACTGTGTGCATAAGCTCGATTTAAACAACAACCGGTCACAAAATCTCGTCTATCGCGCGAGAGACTTCTAACAGTTTCCTGACATGCGCAGTTAAGAAATTTGTGTTAGCGCGAAAATTGCGAGTCGTTCGCAGTGGTTGAGAAAATGGGGGACAGGCCGGCCAAAAAAACAAGATACACCGGACGTTTTCGTTCGGAATGGACGGATTTATTTAAGGTAATTGGTCCGTCAAAACTTGGAGAAGAGTATGCATCATGTTCGCTTTGTTCACGGGACATTAAGGTTGCGGCATCTGGCATTTACGATGTCAAAGAACATTTGAAATCAAAGTTGCACGAGAGAAATGTGAAGCAACAAAAAAAGTCAACCGTCCCTGTGATATTTAGAAATCTGTTTTTTCTGTGTGCAATAAAATGTCATTTGGAACAAGATACTGTCAATGTCTTCATATAAGAAAGAAAGTAAGGTAAGATTAATGTTATTGCATGAAACAGCTTTAGTATTGATAAAACTGACATAAGGATTTTTATGGGAAAATAAGGATTTTATGGGTTTGTAATACAGGTGGGACCAAATTAGGGTTGACATGTATGTATACTTATTTATACGTTTTTCCATTCAGTAGAAGAACATCATTGAGTTTTAAGAAATTCAGCCGCTTTGCTAATAATATATGCGGTGAAATACAAACACTGGAGTGACGCCAACTCACCAGGACGGCGCAATCCACAATTAATGGCCGATTATGTGACGATTTCCACCACTGTTGTACTTTTTAAATGTATGACACACAAATCCTTCTGCAAACTATCATAACACATATTCTGTGACAAATGTAAGCCGTTGGCAAACAAAACTAAAATGGGGGTATGGATAGCTTCTTCCAAATGTTTAGATTTTTTTAAGTTGTTTTTCGGGCATTTTTGGTGGGAGGGTCGAGACGTCCTGGTTGGAGGTGAGCCGAGCTCACCAAGAAACGGCGACGGTTGGGGAGGGCCCAAAGGGATGACGGCAATCCCCTCCTCCTCCGCCTCCACCATGTTGGAGGACAAGCGCAGGTAACCTTTCAGCTTCAATAAAACAGGTCGAGTCTTGTCCTTTGGCGGCAAAAACAAACCATCTGCTTAACCCTTGACCCCCCCGACTCGTCCTGATTGCATTCTCTCATCCCCCCCTTTCAGCACCTCTGGAAAAAGGTGACTCGGAATAAAGAGGTTAGCGAGTCGGCGCGGGCCTCTCCCATTAAATTGACCTCATCCTTCTTTCCGTTCCCATCCCTCCCACCTCATTCTCCGACTGTCTTTATTTATATTCCGCTTCCCCCCCCCCCCCCCCCTCTAGCTCAATCCCCTCTGGTCTCTGATGTTTGGCCCCTCGCTGCGGAGGCTTTGGCTGCAGAGCGCACACTGTGAATAAGGAAAGCACAATCCTAAACTTTGACTCAAATGTGGAATGTTGATAGCACTGTAATGAAGACAAAAATGGTCATTTTTACCTTACATATGCTTTTTTTCTTTCTTTTTTCTGTCAAATATTTTTTTTCAAAAAGCAACATATGGGTTTGTATTATTTATAAACGAGTAGGTCATGCTCCACAAGGTTGTTCCCTGTAGATTTAAAAAAAAAAAAAAATTAAATCGTAATTAATTGCATGGCTTTAATAGTTAATTTTAAATCGGTTCTAAATGTACAATAAATTTAAAAAATCTCTACGTTTTCATATTCTTGTTAATATAAAAGTGGATAAAAAAACTAATAGATATGGCTGCATCTTTTAGTCATTGATACAGTAATTTCATAATAATTAATCAAATAGAGTTAAAATTAAAAAAATGTCATATTGATTTGTGTTGAGATCATTTTTCTGCCACTAGATGGCATAATTGCATTCGTAAGACATTGATGACAGCTCAGTGCATTTTCTTTTCATATTAAGAGCTATTTTAATCTTTAACATGAAGTAACTTGTGAAATTCTTTTAAAATTGTAAAAATTGAACCCAGTCTCCACAAATATATTCATTATTATTATAAAATTTCTTACTGCTAAATTTTGACGTGAACGTGGCTGCTGCGCTGCAACTGGAATTCCCCCAGTACAAGTAAGGGGCGGTCATTAATTGCGTGTTTAAAAAAAACTGTGGTGTTAAAGGAACTTTAAATTATCTCAAAATGAATGCACTAATTTTGACATCCCTAAAATATATACGTCTGATCCAAATTTTATTTGTCAGCATTTGGAACCCAAATTCAAAACGCAAAAGCCCATGAAGAGGTTTGCTGCATCATCCAAACTTTCAACGAACCTCAAAGAACCTTTCTTTCGGGTGATACTTAAAACTAATTTCTGTTTATTTTTAGACACCCAAACTGATTAAAACTATCATAAACTCCTATCTGCATTGATAGCAAAATCAAGTGAAAGGAAAGCTATTGCTTTCAGCCTGATAAAACACACAACGCTATATATGCTAATTAGGCATTTAATAAGAATGTCTAATTAATGGTATGCAAATGA
This sequence comes from Vanacampus margaritifer, assembly GCF_051991255.1. Lineage (NCBI taxonomy): Eukaryota > Metazoa > Chordata > Actinopteri > Syngnathiformes > Syngnathidae > Vanacampus > Vanacampus margaritifer. Next base: position 16,687,492 of record NC_135448.1, on the reverse strand, counting down.
GAGCGCGCCATTATGGGACGGGTTTGATACGGGGATGGACGCGGGCATTGAACATCCTCAAGAAAGCTTGACGTGCGACGTGGGCGCAAACACACACACACTCACACACACACACACACACACACACACACAGGAAAATCAATTTGGTTAATTGTCAAATATGCAAACATGTAAATTGAAGTCATGCTTTGGCGCGACCGCAGCACCTCGCCGTCCCCCGGAGCGCACACACACACACATGCACACACACACACACACGCACACACACACTCCTCTTATCTCATCAGCCCTTTAATGTCATTGGTATTCAGTGTTCTGTCCTCTGACACAATGCATGCCACTAATTACCAATTCCCTTGATAAGAGCGCCGCCCATAGAATACATGATGGCAGATGAAGGCTGAGCGCGCCTATATTTAACATTCTGACTACGCGCCACTTTGAAAATTGGCTTTCAATCAACACAGTGGTCGGCTGCTTTTATTCGGCCTACGTCCGCCTGCCTCCGGCAGCTGCCGCGCCATCTAATGGCACGAGGCAATTACCTGACCCTATTTTTCGTGACATGCGAGAGCAAAGTGTTCTCATTCTAACTGCACCTGCAAAAAAAATGCCAAAATGTATTGATCAGTAAAAAAACAGAGATGGGAAAAGTGCTACGACAGCGTATTAGGGCCACGTATAAATATATATTTTTTTCGAGGGTGGGGGCAATATTCCGAGAAAATAACTCACAAATTTGCCACGTTATATATTTTATATATTTAAAAGAAAAACAATTGTAAATTTGTGACTTTATAAAATGGCAAATTTGAGAATTCATAAAATGCCAAATTTGTGACAAAAAACTCTTAAGTTGACTATCAAGTTCAAATTGTCCCCGATTGTAGCGGCTTGCATTGCCTTCATATTTACGGGTTGTTGTTCTAATCTAGCCAATTGCACGTCATGTGAATGCGTGTCGTAGAGCCAATCACAAGCAGAGGTGGCAAATCCGGGTCCAGGATGTAAAAAACCCTGACACAGATTAGCCATTGATACTAGCTAGCTAGCTCCCTAGAAGGTAAACAAACGCGCATCATTGGAGCTAGTTAGGAAGCTAGCTAGCTAGCTAGCTAGCACCTGGGGCTAAAGCCAAACTATGGCAAGGATTTTACTTTCTGGACCTGGATTTTTCACCTCTGATCACAAATTGGGATGTACGGGACTGTGTGAAATGCTTCATACGATTGGCGGGGACATTGATGCTGCCAATCCGGGTCCAGAATGTAAAAAACCCTGACACAGATTAGCCATTGATACTAGCTAGCCAGCTCCCTAGAAGGTAAACAAACGCGCATCATTGGAGCTAGTTAGGAAGCTAGCTAGCTAGCACCTGGGGCTAAAGCCAAACTATGGCAAGGTTGTTACTTTCTGGACCTGGATTTTTCACCTCTGTTCACAAATTGGGATGTACGGGACTGTGGGAAACGCTTCATATGTTTGGCGGGGAGATTGATGCTGCTTTTTCTTCCAGGTCAAGTATTTTAATCGTTTTTATGCATTTTAAAAACAAAAGTAACGACCTTGTTTAAGTAAAAAGTGGTCTAAAAAATAAATACTCATGAAAGTACAAAGTACTGAATAAACTACTCATGTAAAGTAATACCGTATTTGTACTTCATTACTTCCCATCCCTGGTAAAAAAAAAAAAAAACAATCTCATGTTCATGACTGTAAAGACAAAATTCTCAAAGTGTGTCACACAAAAGATTTTGTTTTCTTTCCGTCTTGGAAAGTTAATTGAATTTGTATGCTAATGAAGGCTGTGCATAGCTAACGAGCTCAGCGTGAGACCCATTAACACGTTGAATGATTGTTATGCCCGGGGCAAGATTCACCTATAGGATCCCCAAACACAAAGACAAAGAGCCAATCTGAATACATTATGGATTCATTTACATGTTCATCTACATGACATACATGTTACACGGATATCTTTAAATCCTCGAGGATTTTTGAGGGATAAAGAAGGAGGTGAAATCAAGTGGTCATTCAGAAACGTTGACAATGATTTCCCCTCCTCGCTCGCTGCCATTGAGCGTTTTAGCTCAATGAGTTCTCACCTCGCGGAGGACGAGGAGCCGGTATGATTCACTGACTCAGCCCCTCATCACCATGACAATGTGTGAAGCGCCGTGAGACCGCGCGCCGATTACAATGACAACACACGTCTTTGAATAACCGTGCGGTGAGAGGAGAGAAAAACAATATTATGTTTGCCACTTACTACAGTCACTTATCACAATGGGCGCCGTACACCTGTATTCGTAAACATGCTCCGTTTTTATGCGCTAGCGCTCGGATTAGCATCAAAAATTTGAAAAAAAACAAACATGTACTTTGATTAAAATAGTGAATGAGTAGGGCTGGGTTTAAAAAAAAAAAAACGAATAATTGATATTGAATCGTTTTTCCTTCTCGAGCCCAATATTGATTCATAAAACCATTAAAAGGACAGAAATATGAAGCAGGAAGTAAGAATTCTGAAAGGTGAATCTTTGTTCAGAAGAACATTGAGGAGCCTCAAGAGAGAGAGAGAGAGCATCTGGCTCCGCTCCAATCTCTGTTCTAGTTCCTTCCTTCTGGTACATGATGATGCATTTCAATACTTTTGACCATTTATCATTGCCAGACGGCAAGTCTTCCTCGCTGCTTAAGTCTAGACGCCTTTGCTCTCCCGGGGTTTCGCTCATATTGTTTTAGACAAAGACAAGCTTAATCCCCGCGTAGACTTTTCATAATGTACACACTCGGAGAACATCAAACAGAATACGGAGGACACGGAAAGTTCAAATCAACCTGGATGGAACACTCACCGTGATTGTACTCCTCCCCCTTCGCCGTGTCAACTGTAATATACAATCACCGCGCAGACATCTCTTTTGCCTTTGAGCTCGTGATTGTGTATTTTTGGCACAATTTCTTGGCGGTAAGGTATATTTAAAAAAAAAAAAAAAAAAAAGTCTACACGTGTCAGGCGTCAGCGTGACGGCATTGAGATTCACTGTTTACATGAGGGAAGATTATTTCAAATGGGTTTGGCAAAAGGAATATTCAACTCGGTGAACACCAAAAGAAAGCGCGTTTGGCTTTAGCCTCTTTTGTCCGACTGAAGTGTTTATATGGAGCAATTTCATTCGGTTTTGGGCTTCTAACCTCACTTTAATCTGAATACAAGGCTCGATGTGAACTAGGCCAGTGTTAGCACAAAGCCTACTGCTAGAAGGCAAAAATAAAAAAAAAAGCCTACTAGAACAGCTGAACTTGATCTAGGGTTAAGCAGACGCACGGTAAATGGTGGCACTTGTGTACTGTCCTCTTAAAAATGTTGGGTCAAAAATAACCCAAATTAAATAGACTGATCCCCAAATTATTATTTTTTTGTCCAAAATAATGAAAACAATTTTTTGTAAAAAAAAAAAAAAAAGGATTGTTTTGTACAAAATAACCCAGAAAGATGGGTCAAATAAGACCCAATTAGTGGGTCATCCAATTTTTATTTCATTTTATCTAATCAGTTTTTTCTCTCTTCGAAATGGACAATTTTGTCCAAAATATCTTCTTTTTTTTTGCACAAAACAACCCAAAGTTGGGTCAAATTGACTCAATTAGAGGGTCATCAATTTTTTTAAATCAAATTTTTCTTTTTTTTTCTTCTTCAAAATGGATGATTTTGTACAAAAATATATATATTTTTTGGTACAAAACAATCTCAAATTGGATCAAATTGACCCAATTAGGGGGGCGTCCAATTATTATTTTTTACTGTACTGTAAATGTAAAAAACATAATTAGAAATTAAAATAGGAATTTTCTGTTTTTGGAGCTTGGGAACGGATTAATTGCATTTACATTATTTCCTATGGGAAAAAATGTTTCGGAAGTTGAACAATTCAGACTTTGAACAATTCGCAGGTACGAATTATGTTCAACGTCAATTTAACCAGAGGACGTGTACACTTTTTATATCCACTTTATATACCGCAGGGTGCGAGGAGCTTTAGTCTGGTTGGGGTCAGTGTGACGATGAGGTTAACCCCTGGGCGTTATTTTATTTTGAAATGGCTTGGTCAGAACCAACAAAAAGCCAAAAAATGGTCAAATAACGCCCAGGGGTTAATGAGGGTGGCTGCGACACAGGCACGCATTGCCGGGCTATTACGGCTTGGAGACGGTCCGAGGGAAAGAACAGGATTGCAGAAGAGGGAAAAAGACGAGGAAGGAACACGGGATTAATCATCCCAAGTAAATAAATGATTACCGTCCGCATGCCTTCCTTCTCACGCCGAGTGCTTCATTTCAGAGCCCGAACAAAAGCAGGAACTTAATGAGCACATGCGTCGGCCCCGTTGCTGGTAAACGAGCGGTCACGCTTACAGAAAACACACACGACACACACACACGACACGCACACACATTGTAGGTGTAAATCTCCCTGCGACAGACACATTTTTTCGGGAGTCCGGGAAGAGATTAGCCTTCTTGAAGTCTGGAAGAAGAAAAAAGGAGCTGACTCAACTTCAGATTACTGCTGATGCTCATCTCTAATAACCTCACCTAATCTCCTCCTCGAGTCTCATTTGAGATTAACCCCCCAGGGCGTCGGCCCGGCTTCCTTTTGAATTGGCGCTTTGAAAGAAAAAAAACAAACAATGTCTAGTCAATACCGAGATGATTTTCTTTATCTCCCTTGAATACTAATAAAAATAGACATGAAAAAAAAAGGGGGAAATCATGTTTAATTTCCTGGAATTTACAATCATCACGGTGGCTGCCTTTCCTTGTTCTCGATGAGTCATGGGTGCGAGGCATTCAGTACTTTTTTTTTTTTAATTAAAAAATAAAAGAAAATTGAAAAAAAATAAATAAATAAAAGAAAATTGAAAAAAAAAAATAAATAAAAGAAAATTGAAATTTTTTTTTTAAAAAAATGAAAAAAAAATCTATATAATAAAAAAAAAAAAAAAGAAGAAATCAAGGAAAAAAAACAACTTGGTTTCCGATACGATTCCTTCACTCGGTGCACTTAATTAACCCTTCATTTCATCCGTCCATTACATGATATGTGAGACTGATTATTGATGAGTCATGGGTGCGAGGCATTCAGTACAACATTTTTTTTTTTAATTAAAAAATAAAATAAAATTGAAAAAAAAAATAAATGAAAGAAAATTGAAAACAAATAAAAAAAATTAAAGAAAATTGAAAAAAATTAAAAAATTTAAGAAAATTGAAAAAAAATAAAAAAATAAAAAAATTGAAAAAAAAATATATATATATATATAATAAAAAAAAAATAGAAATCAAGGAAAAAAAAAAAAAAACTTGGTTTCCGATACGATTCCTTCACTCGGTGCACTTAATTAACCCTTCATTTCATCCGTCCATTACATGATATGTGAGACTGATTATTGATGAGTCATGGGTGCGAGGCATTCAGTACAACATTTTTTTTTTTTAAATTAAAAAATAAAATAAAATTGAAAAAAAATAAAATAAAAAAAAATAAAATAAAATTGAAAAAAATTTTTTTTAAAGAAAATTGAATTTTTTTTTAAAAAATCGAAAAAAAAATGAATAAATAAAAAAACTTGAAAAAAAATATATATAAAAAAAAATAAAAAATAAAAAAAAGAAGAAATCAAGGAAAAAAAAAAACTTGGTTTCCGATACGATTCCTTCACTCGGTGCACTTAATTAACCCTTCATTTCATCCGTCCATTACATGATATGTGAGACTGATTATTGCCACTTATTGGGATTCGTTTCACGTTCTCTCATCAGGCTCAACTCATTCAACCAGATCTGCTACTATTGGGCAAATCAAAGTGACATTTGCAGCTGATTGGCCCGAAGGGGAATCGCATCATATGGAGCACTAATGGGGATTGACGTGTTTGGTTTAGCCACAATCACAGACCTGCTGCACCGACCGCAACAGCCGACACAGTAACGAGTTGCTGTAAAACTTGCGATGAGTGAAAGCAGACCGTTTTTACATGCAACTTGGACAAATCCTATTATGTGACGCTTTTATCCATTTTTATAGCCTAGACATTTTTGATTTAATGCAGATTTCTAATCCTACCTTTCTAATTTTAGATACAATGAATGTCTACTATACTGTGTAATTTGCGATGCAAAAATTAGAGCTACATAGGACTCAAAAACCTGTTCTTGTTGAGAACCAGTTCACAGTAATCCGATTTCTAGCAATGATTTTCTTACTTGCCTGAAGATTCCGCTAATCGACTTTTTTATTTGTATTATGTCTGAATGTCTGAATATTCGGTTAGGCTTAAAAAAAACCTAATATTTAAATCTGTCTTGGCCAGGAAGAGTGGAATTTCTCAAGACACTTTAGATTTCTTTAAAGGTATGCAAAAGGTATGCTATATTTTATGTTCAAGTTGACGGTATTAAAGAGTTAAAGAAAACAAACTTATCTGTATTATTTTAGACCATTTTCAGGGCGATCTCTGATTTTAAAAAGCCTAACCCAACTTTTTCATAACTACCAGCATTTTCTTTCAATTGTAAACAATGAATTTTTGGAGGGAAAAAAAGAAGAAAAAAAAACAATGAAAAAAAAAATAAATAAATGTAAACAATGAATTTTACTGTAAACAGCAGACGAGGACAATGGTTTACCGACTGTTTCAGACTTCTGGGGAAAAAAAATATTTAAAAAAAAACTGGGGAAAAAAATTATTCGAAAAAACAACGCTCCCCCCAAAAAATTAGTCAGAAAAACAGGAGAAAAAATTCTTCAGAATTAAAAATATTTGTAAAAAAAAAAACTGGAAAAAAAAATATAAAAAAAAACTGGGGAAAAAAATTATCCCAAAAAATTAGTCAGAAAAACAGGACTTTTTTTTTTTTTCAAGTGAATGCAATATGCTTCCGCAATGTACAGACAGCACTTTGATAAAAAAAAAATTATGAATGCTTTTCAGTAGACTATGAATTATTTGACCAACTCAACCATAATGCGTAATACTTAAAACATAACTTCTGCCGAGAATAATGAGATTGGTAGCCAATTTCTAGTTTTCTGGCCGATTAACTCTTTGACTGCCATGGATGTTAAAAGACGTCAAGTAAGGGTTATATATATATATATATATATATATATATATATATATATATATATATATATATATATATATGTATAAAAAAAAATATATATTTTTTTTTTATTATTATTATTTTTTTTAATAAAAAAAAAAAAAGGAGAGCAATGATGATGTCAAATCGAATGAACAATACTGAGCTTTCCCGAAAAAAAAAAATGAAAAAAAATCTAAAAATAAAAAAAAGACGTTAAGTAAAAACCTACGGAGGGCCGCCAATGACGCTAACAATCCCGCAATAACACAGCCCTGATACCCATCCCGACCGATCGATCGGTACGCCCATAACAAGGAGTGTCAACAATGGAATCAGATTCACAAACACCTTTCAAAGGTAAATACAAAATGTATAGGATGGCATCAATGACAAAGTAGAAATAATAATAATCATCAAAGTTGACTTGCCTTTCCAGGAAATCAATTAATCTTTGAACCAGACACTTAACCTCTAATTAAATCAGTATGTCAGGTGTTAATATGTAAAACACGGCACAACAATCTTTTGGTGAATTTGCTCCAACGGAGCCATTTTCAACGCCATTAGATGCACGTACGAGCTTGATCGAGCAGCGGCCCGCATTTCACACGCCACCGGTCAGCCGGCGCCACAACACTCCATTGAGAGGAGATCATTGAGTGTGTTTATACACACCTGAATACAATGACACTTTATATGAGCAAACATACAGCCTGATCAAACGTGCATTCACTTTGTCTATGTGCGTATATGCGTGCGCGCCCGCGCGCGCGTGTGTGTGTGTATGTGTGATCCTCCGTGTACGAGAAAGCGTCGCTTTGAGCTTTGTAGCCATTAATGGGACTCGCTGATCAAATGCGCTTTGATCGGCGCCTGCGATGTGTACACGACGTCGACTCTGTTGACCCCCGCATACATCACAGGGTAAACCGGCGTACGCGCCCGAGCATACACAAACTTTTGCGCTTACAACTTTTTTCACTCCAGCGAGGTAGATTTCTATTTTTGACATGCAAGTACACTTTGAGGTTTTTTTTTCGAGAAAAAAAAACGATGACAGTCTCAAGCGGAAAAATGTCACCGGCGACATATTCAGCGCAGTAGAGACGGAAAACAAAAAGATAACTACTACCTTTGACATCCACTTGAAAAAGAGGTCAGACGTCCAAGTATAGAACAATTACGCCTCAAAGGTTTCAACACAAGATGACAATTGCAAGAGCAGCAATGTAGTGATTTGACGCTAAGTGGAATAAACGCACCGAGAATCGGATCAAAGTTGTAGCTTTGTCATTCCCACGATTGTTGGAAAGACTATTCAGAGCTACTATTATTATCATTATTATAGGTGAGCTAAGAAAAAAAAACTTTCCTCCATTCTGCTCTGAAATCGGTGCGGGCAATCATCAATGTTAAACCGATTGAATACTTACGATAACATAGCACTGGTGTGGTAGAGGTGAAAGCATTTTGACGAATATTGGTTGAAAATACTGTAAATATTGGCTCTAATTATTGGTTATCGGCCTAAAAAAATTTAACAAAAAACGAAGTTCTATCTTGAATTAATATTTATTTTATCAATCATGTACTACGGAAGCGTATTGCATTCACTTGGAGAAAAAAAATCAACTCCTGTTTTTCTGACAAATTTTTTTGGGTTGCTTTGTTTTTTGGAGTATTTTTTTTCTTTCTGTTTTTCAGAATATTTTTTTCAGTTTTACTGCAATTTATTTTTTTGTCCCAAAAATATTCAGAAAAACAGGAGAAAAAAATTCTTCAGAAAAACAGGGAAAAAAATATTTGTAAAAAAAAAAAAAGGAAAAAAAAATATTTTAAAAAACTGGGGAATTTTTTTTTAGAAAAAACAACGCTCCCCCCAAAAAATTAGCCAGAAAAACAGGAGAAAAAAATCTTCAGAAAAACAGTGAAAAAAATATTTGTAAAAAAAAAAAACTGGAAAAAAAATTATTTAAAAAAACTGGGGAAAAATATTATCCCCAAAAAAATGTCAGAAAAACAGGACTTTTTTTTTTTCAAGTGAATGCAATATGCTTCCGTAATGCACTTTGCTAAAAAAAATTATGAATGCTTTTCAGTAGACTATGAATTATTTGACCAACTCAACCATAATGCGTTATATTTAAAAAATAAATCTCACTAATCTAACAAATTGTGGTAAGACCCCATTTTACAGACCACCCTCTTTTTTTTGTTTTCTTTGCATGCTTCCTGCTACGCTGCGCTGCAACGATAAACAAAAGGATCGCGTTGCATACTGTACAACGCGAAATCTGAAAAAGAAGGTCAGGTTCTTCGTAAGCGCAGCTGCCACAGGAAGTGACAACGTAGACTCGTTGAAACGGACGCCGTCTCGTCACACCGTACGGACCCCGATGAGTGAGCTGGATTAACATGTGGGGGCCCCCTCACTGCTCCACTTAAACGACTCGCTGAGCAACAAGCAGACACATGTCACAGAGCCCAAAACGTGCTTGTGTGTGTGCGTGTTTGGACTCGGGGAGCGGCGCGTAAGAATAATTAGTATTCCCAGTCCAAAAACATTAAAAACGCTGCCCTAAAAAGGGACCAGCGTGGATGGATTACATCCCGAGGGATTACATGGCTTCGGCCTGGATCTGATGGAGTGAACTTTCACTGGAGTCTGAGAGGAGGTAAATCAGCCTGACCCGGGCACGTTCACAGGACTTGGACTGCTTTCAAAACATTGGCGGGGACAAAGGCAGAAACCCAACAGCCAAAACACAGGAAGAGGAATACATGAGGAGAGAGGGAGGTGATGAATGGTCCCCCCCCCACCCACACCCCTCCCTCCTTTCTCCTCTCCAAGGAGGATGACTGTATCGTCCTGTGGGAGCGAGCAGCCTTGCGGAGCGCCATTCATGTGTCTTCGCAGCCAGCCAATGGGAGGGCGGGGATTTGGTTCATATGCGAGTTTACTGGGTCGGAGTCGGAGCAACAGAGGAGGCGGCGGCCAATGGGAAGGGGCAGACACATCTGGGGGAATTAGCCAATGGGATTCGAGATTGGTGTCTCACTGTTAGGATCTAATTAAAGAGGTGTGTGTGTGTGTGGTAGTGAACGGAAAACAAGGGTTAGAAAAGAGGAAGGTTTCTTGAAGGCTTAAAATGAAAATAACATGCAAATGTAAGATAAAAAAGAGGGGGGGGGGTAAATCACTAAAATGAGAACAATAATCTTGTACTTCGCAAAAACAAACAAGAATGATTTAATAATTTAATCGAATTTAAAGAATTAAACACTTTGGTCCTATTTGTTTTGCTTTGTTTTAATGAATATTGTGTTAGTTCACATTTCGTACTCAAATCTATTGCCGCAGGGTAGCCGGGCTCTCCCTTAGAGATAGGGTGAGAAGCTCGGTCATCCGGGAGGGACTCAGCGTCGAGCCGCTACTCCTCCACGTTGAGAGGAACCAGTTGAGGTGGCTCGGGCATCGAGATACCTCCTGGACGCCTCCCTGGGGAGGTGTTCCGGTGCATGTCCTACCGGCGGGAGGCCCCGGGGACGACCCAGGACACGCTGGAGAGACTACGTCTCTCGGGTGGCCTGGGAACGCCTTGGGGTCCCGTCGGAGGAGCTGGGTGAAGTGGCTGGGGAGAGGGAAGTCTGGGCTTCCCTGCTAAAGCTGCTGCCCCCGCAACCCGACCCCGGATAATCGGAACAAGACGGACGGACGGACGGATCTATTGCCTAAAGGGTTTTAACGCAACAACTCTTTCTCTCCAATATGGAGGCTTCTTTTTGTTCTCCATACAATGTTCCATCCCCATTCAGACCCTCTTGTAAAAAGATAGACAAGGCCAGGTGTTAACGAAACACATACACACACTCTTGGCACACACTTGGTTGGACACTTTCAAGCAGCTCAACCTGAGCCTCTAACAGCAAAGGCCAAAGGTGACAGACAAGGTTTATTGTTGGCTATTTCCTGTTTTGACTTTTCCTGTCAGGGCGCCAATTGATTTGGCGCACATTCGCGACAATGCTGCGTACATCGACATCATCAAAGCAGCTTTTTCTTTGTCTCTGTCTTTGGCATACTACTTGTTACTAGTAAGTGAAATTTGCCTGCTACTAGTCATATAATCAATAGTAGCACCAGAAGTTAGCCGGTATAATTTTGTAATGTCACTTGTAGTGTTGTAGTCAAGACCACACCAACCAAGACCAATACATTATCAAGACAAGTGTTTATCGAGACAGAGACAACCGAAGACTTTTGGAGGTTGAGACTGATACAAGACCAACACTTTTGGAAGTCGAGACCGAGACAAGACAATGACTTTTAGATGTCAAGATCAAGAAAAGACCAAGTCGTTTGGATGTTGAGAAAGTTTGGAAAGTCTTTGGAAAGTCCACTTTTGAAAGTCGAGACCGACAAGACCAAGACTTTTGGAGGCCAGAACTGAGACAAGACTAAGATATTGGGAGGTTGAAATGAAAATAAGACCAATATTTTTGGAAGTCAAGATCAAGACAAGACCAAAACATTTGGAGGTTGACACCAAAACTTTTTGAAGTCGATAGCAAGACAAGGCCAAGACTTTTGGAGGTCGAAATGGATATAAGACCATGACTTTTGGAAGTCAAAACAGAGACAAGATCAATAGTTTTAGATGTCGAGATAAAGACAAGACCAAGCCGTTTGGATGTTGAGACCGAGACAAGACAAGGAAAGTCTTTGGAAAGTCCACTTCGGAAAGTCCAGACCGAGAAGACCAAGACTTTTGGAGTTTGACACAGAGACAAGACCAAGACTTTTGGAGACCAAGACTTTTGGACGTCAAAACCGAGACAAGATCACGACTTTTAGATGTCGAGATAAAGACAAGACCAAGTCGTTTGGATGTTGAGACCGAGACAAGACAAGGAAAGTCTTTGGAAAGTCCACTTCGGAAAGTCCAGACCGAGAAGACCAAGACTTTTGGAGTTTGACACAGAGACAAGACCAAGACTTTTGGAGACCAAGACTTTTGGACGTCAAAACCGAGACAAGATCATGACTTTTAGATGTCGAGATAAAGACAAGACCAAGTCGTTTGGATGTTGAGACCGAGACAAGACAAGGAAAGTCTTTGGAAAGTCCACTTCGGAAAGACCAGACCGAGAAGACCAAGACTTTTGGAGTTTGACACAGAGACAAGACCAAGACTTTTGGAGACCAAGACTTTTGGACGTCAAAACCGAGACAAGATCACGACTTTTAGATGTCGAGATAAAGACAAGACCAAGTCGTTTGGATGTTGAGATCGAGACAAGACAAGGAAAGTCTTTGGAAAAACCACTTTGGAAAGTCCAGACTGAGAAGATCAAGTCTTTTGGAGTTTGACACAGAGACAAGACCAAGTCTTTTGGAGTTTGACACAGAGACAAGACCAAGACTTTTTCAGGTGGAAATGGAGATAAGACCAAGACTTTTGGAAGTCAAAACCGAGACAAGATCAAGACTTTTAGATGTTGAGATAAAGACAAGATCAAGCCGTTTGGATATTGAGACCGAGGCAAGACAAGGAAAGTCTTTGGAAAGTCCACTTTGGAAAGTCCAGACCGAGAAGACTAAGACTTTTGGAGTTTGACACAGAGACAAGACCAAGACTTTTGGAAGTCAAAAAACCGAGACAAGATCAAGACTTTTAGATGTCGAGATAAAGACAAGACCAAGGCTTTTGGAAGTCGACACCCAGACAAGACCAAGACTTTTGGAGACCGAGACAAGACCAAGACTGTACATACCAAAGAAAAATCACCCCAAAAACAAAACAAAATGACCAGTATCTTTTTTTTTTCATTACATTTGCAACAAAAACAAATGTGTTGATTTTGAAACAGTACAATGAAACAACTCCAGGTATTAAGCATTAAGTATTTCTCACTGACCTGAGTAGTACCGGCTAAAACCAGTCTAGAGACCAATCCCAATCCCGAGAACTACTGTGCATCATTAACTAGTAGCACGCAGCTGTCAAGAGTTTGTGATTTTAAATTGCTGGCCATGTAAGCGGCGTGGCTCAGGAAGTGGAACGACCAGGCAGCAATCAGAAGGCTTGAATGCGATGGCAGCAGCCTCAACGGTGAATGTTAAGTATTAGAGGCACAAGTAGGAGTTCAATCAAGGTTCTCAGTCAAGTGCACATGCTCACACGCGTGTTTCATTTGTCTTCCTGTGCGTTGTAGTGACTTTGATCAGTGACGGTACACAGAAGCGCCTCATCCTCGCGTGACAATACGCAGTTTGTCGAGGCCAAGTGTAATTAAAACCGATCGCTCTTTTGCATATGCTGGCTAACGTTGGCACCGGAATGTCAGTCGGAATCCATCTGGGCAAAGATTTTGCTTTTATGTAATCTCACCCTCCTTCGTTTCCTTTCCTCACTCGACATTCCGCCGTTCCCGACTTGGACGATGACACTCGGCAGCAAAGACTCTCTTTGTGGATCAGTGTTAGAAAGATGAAATAATAATGTTGCGCTCTGCAGTCAGTTAAGTGCATCAGAGCTGGTGGTACGCCAATCCGGCTACGCGGGGCTGTTGTTATTATTCTTTGATCAGACCAGCAGGAATAACAATCTATAATTCATAACACTCAGTCTAGTCTGGGGAAGACGAGGCTCTGCACCTTTAATTATTGATCAAACACAACAGATTTAATATCAATCACTAGAGCATAGGCAAGAGTGAGCACAAGTCAGAGGAACATCTCGGCGTGGTTGTCCAACCCTCGGATGAAAACAAAAATGAATAAAAATACATCACGCTTGACGCAGCGGGGTGTGCTGCCGCTGTGCAAACATGAGCGCGGGCTTAGCTCGGAGATTTGTTCACATGGACCACAAGGATGAGCCAATTAGTGCAGCGGGCTGGACTATAGTGAGCCGTTTAAAAAAAAAAAAAACAATCCTTCTTTTTCTGAAGAATTTGAAATAATTGTAAAACTAATTGTACAACTTCAAGTGCAAGGCTACTGTCTCTAGGGATTAGAATAACAATTCCAGGATGCACTACTCCATTTGTCCACTGAGCTGTGTTAATAAGGCAAGATAGTCAGATTAGCGACGTCTCAAGAAGACATGACTCGTTCTTTCCAGTGGGGCTGTGAGATACGAGTGACCAGACGTCTATTGAGGGAGACCGGATTTTCAAAATTAAAGTCTGTGACACAACAATTGCATTCAAAATCAAATATACAAGACGCGGAAGCAGGAAATTCCAGTTCCGGTGTGTTGAAAATAGGCCTGCTAGCGAATAGATCTTAGAATTTATCACAGGGATCGTTATGACAATTGTGAGATTTTGGCGAAACACGCTAGGACTCGGGGCGCATGGCTCAAAATTGGGACTGTCCAGATCAGATCACCCTACGCTTGCTTACGCTACACCAGAGAGACAGAACCTTCCCCGAGGTTAGCTTAGCGCTAGCTAGCCGCTACGACATTTGGCCAGTGTACAGTGAGAGATCTTGACGTGGCTAGCGCGGCGGCCACATACTGTATGTACACTCTATGTTTGTTGTTGATTTGGGAGTCATGGTTAAATGGTAAACAAAAATATGAATGTGGATTTGGTGTACGAGTCCAGACATTAGCATAGACAAGCAACCAGTCACACTCATGAACAATTTATTTCCAGTTTTAGAGTCTTTGATTTACAAACATTAACATGGATGTTTTTGGAATGGAGAACATTCAAAAACCTCAAATCGCGGAAAGATAAATCATCAACCACTGACATCATTTGTAACAATTAGTCAGCCTTCACTTTGGGCTCTGAAGCAAATCATGTTGCGTTCACAGAATTGGAGAAATGTGCAGCAACGTGGAATGAACTGACCGTCTTGAAGAAGGTTAGCAGCTGCAGAAACACAATTTACAACTTCTCGCCTGTCGATGTCTTATGACGCCTTTCCAGTCGCGCACGATCGTGATTGGAAACACACGCATGCACTTACACGGCGGAGAATTCCCACATTGTGCGTTCCATATTGAGCGAGAGAGAGAGAGAGAGAGAGGCCGAGAAGGAGAAAGATAGCGGGACTTTCCCCAGGATTTCAAAAAGGAGGGAGAGAGGAAGCAGACAGTGGGAGCCACGGAGGACAGGAACAAACAGAAGAGGAGGGGAAAATGCACGGCTGGTCTTGAGCATGGGCCTGTTTCTCTTTCCCACAGTGGAAATGACCCTGGAATAAAAGCGCCATGTGAAGGGGGCCGCATTGCATGACACGGGAGAAAAATAAATAAGTCAAGAAAAGAGTGTGACACAAGAAGGCATTTGAGCACTTCCCCTTTGCCGTTCCAGTGAAAGCAAACCAAGAAACTTCCTCGCTCTTGTCCTGTCTGTCTGTCTCTTTTCCGTCTGTCTGTCAAGGTTAATGGTAAGTCTCCCGGTCTGGATGGTGTTGCCGTTGATCTCACACGCGGCCACCAACGCTGTGGCCTCGCTATGTGTGTGTGTGTGTGTGTGTGTGTGTGTGTGCGTGATAGGGATCAGTCATCATGGCGGCGATTCGGTTCCGCGGTGGTGTGCATGTGCGTGCGTGTGGTCGGCTCAGCCAGCCAGCTGTTGGCATTCGGGCTTGTGTGTGCGCGTGTAATAACAGGAGAAGCCCTTCGCTGACATTCAAAAACTTGCCATGTCATCTCAATCTGGGGCGGCCTCGCAGTGACGTGAGAACAAGGGAGTCTTTCTCCCCAGTGTGTGCGCTCGTTCACATTAGCGCATGAACCCGAGTGTAAATAGTGTGTTGCTGCAAGTGTGCGTTCCGACCGCCACCTGAATGAATGCGCACATGCTTTCACGGAGGGTGGTCTCACCTGGTGCATTACACGTTGCAGCCATTATTATTTCTCCCATATCATAGTCAAGGCGCGCTTGACAAAAATGGAAGGAAAAACACTCATATTAGAAATAGCAGGATTTTGTTTTAGCCTAATTAGGCAGCTTCATTTTCTTTAAATACATGTTAAAAACTAAGGGAATGGATGAGGAATTCACAAAATTAAGGTTGCCTCCTATTTTAGCACAATCATGACCAAGACAAAAAAAAATGGGGTTGGGAGCGAGTTATGTTTAGCTCATTAAAAAATGTTTTTTTTAAATTAATATTCCACTGAAATAATGGATAGTTCAATAACATTTAAACTAGGGGTGTTAGGTGATTAAAATTTTTAATCGCAATTAATCACATTACTTCAATAGTTATCTCACATTTAACCACAATTTTTTTCTAACTGTACAATAAAATGTACAATCTTTTTTTTTTTTCAGATTCTTGTTAATGTAAAAGTGGAAAAAAATGTCCAACTTATAGAAATATGGCTGCATCCTTTAGTCACCGATACAGTAATTTAATAATAATTCATAACATTGAGTTACAAATAAAAAGATGTACTGTACTGTAAAAAACGAGTGATATTGATTTGTGTTGAGGTCATCTCTCTGCCACTAGATGGCATAATTGCATTTGTAAGACATTGGTGACAGCTCAGTGCATTTTTCTTTTCATTTTAAGAGCTCTCTAATTTTTAACATGAAGTAACATGTGAAATTCGGCACGTTTTTCAAATTGTAAACTAGAACTTGACCCCAGTCTCCACAAATATATGCATTATTATTAAATGTATTAATGCTAAAGTTGGCGTGGACATATCTGTTGCATTGCGACTGGAATTCCCCCAGTACAAGTTTTCCCAAGTAAGGGGCAGTCATTAATTGTGCGTTAAAAGAACTTTAAATTAACTCAAAATTAACACACTAATTTTGGCACCCCTAATTTAAACCTTGATAAAATTCACACGTATGTTGAAAGGTAATTGATTAATCGATAAAAATGCTAATGCTAGTCTAAGTGTGCACATGGGTGGAGTTTTCTTCCTTTTGGTATTTTTGTAGATGGCCGCCGTTATGGGAGTGAGCACAGGCAATTTATTTCTAGGCCAATGAAATGAAATTCAGTGCTAGAGAATTTATTTCTACAAGGATTCAGATGGCTCGATGCATGCTATTGTCATGTTTATGAATGGAATATGAATTTATCTCCCAGACATGTCTTGATCAACGGCCACAACTTAGACCTGCTTTCACCTGGTCTAAAGTTTAGTTCTGTGACTAAATTGCCATGTGCGCCGGGGGTAGTAATAGTGGTAGAGGTGGAAATTTGCAATAAATACGCGCCACTGGCATCCTCCATAATTACCATACAGTAATTATGCAGTTTATTTGTTTGGCAACCAATATTTGTAACGTTAGTAAGTTTTGTCATTTGTTTCATCCTGGTTAGTGACATTACGCAAACAGTTAATTGCTTCAATACTTTTTCTGCCGTTGTTGTTACGTGGCATCCAATCTGCACAACGTGATGCATCCCGAGTCCAAATAATCTACATTTAGAAAAAAAAAAAAAAATTTCCCGGGTGAAAAGCTCAAGACAAAAAAACAGACAAAGGCAGTCATTCAATAAAGCAAAAAATGAAGATGAAGGTGGCATGTATTTCTGTGATTTCTCCAAACTTGTGTCCAAAAGTTAACTTGGAGCCATTAATCAAGTAGGGAGTGAAAGTTTCACCCCCCCCCCCCCCCCCTGACTCAGATTCTCCTCCTCGCTTCATGACCCTTCACTTACGGAGGCAGCTCAATTGGCCTGCCACTTGGAACATCTTGATGTGTTTGTTTTGGCAATAAAAAAAAGGATGCATCTGGCTTACAAACAGCTTATTTAAGTATATAAAATATCACATCATCAAGCCCTGCATAGAATAAAAAAAAATAATAAGCACAGACTTTCACCAATGACCCTTCCAGCTGGCGCGCGAGAGACGAACGAGAGGAAGACAGCAAACCACATCCTAGCCAGCCAAAAATCACATTTCCCCACATTTCAAGTATAGCTGCTTTACATTAAAGTGTCACACGTGCGTGGCGACGCCGGCGTCCGCCCACCTCGCATTTCATTAGCGGGGGGGGCACGCTCAAACGTTACGCCAGCCGCTACGATGCCGCTAGCAATCACGCCGAGTCATCCAAAAAAAAAAAAAAAGTGGTCGCTGAAGAACGGGAAAGGGGAGCGGAGCAATTGAAAGCAGAAAGTTTTGGGTGGGGGGTGGGGGGTAGTTGGTTTCACGCCCGATCGCAACATGCATGATGTATTTTCCAGAACAGTACAGGACCTAATGGCGCGGGTATACAAGCTTAATGAGAGTCCTAATAAACCACTATAAGCTTTTTTGAGGGCTTTATCAAAAGGTAGGTGAGCATATGGTGTAAAAATGATGCATAAATAGAGTACAGACTCCAAAGGGGCTAAATTCTTCCTATACACTACAACCAATTAGGGATTAGCAATTTGGCTAGTAGTCTATAATATGATGAAAGTCAAATTGATGAATCAATGCCATCATTGATATATTTTTCCGCACAGTACAGCAGTACCCACGGTGAGAATAGTTTGGGATTTTTCATTTTAGTTACTTTTTAATTCACTTAGATTCATTCAAATTCAGTGTTTAGAGCAGGTTTGTTCGTTTTTAGTTTTTCAAAAATGACTTGGTTTAGTTTTATTATTAGTTTTAGTTTTAGCTTTTTTTTTTACTTTTTTTTTTTTTTTTAATTTATTGGATGTTTGCTGAGTGCAAGATAAAATAAAGTCCAATTTTAAAATGACTGTTTCACCGTCCTTTTTCTGTACGGACACGCATGACAATCAGCGGCACTTTAACCTTTAATCAATAGCGAAATAAATACAGCCCGAAAGCTCATAAATGATAATAATTCAAACAACATTTTCATTATAATCATATTTAATTTTAACTAGTTCTATAAAGAAAGAGGTAGTCTGTTTTCCCTCGTTTTCTCTTCTCTAGGACTTTCATCTTTATCTGAATTCATGAATGATAATGTTTTGTTTTTTTTTGTTTTTTTTTCAATTTCAGTTTTCATTAATTACAATTACCTTGGCAGTCCTCGACCATTTTTGTGCCACCAGATCAGTTTCACAAAAGAGAGATATTTCAACAGACAAGCATGGAGACCAATACAAAAAAATAACAAAATGAAAATAAAATAAATAATATAATAAATAAAAAAATAAAAACGAAAAACACAACTCTGCTAATTGTAGTCATCATATATATTTTAATGTGAGTCTTACACACGTTTCAATCTCAACTTCCTTTTTTCTGTTGAGCAGCGGAATGTCCGACCAGCAAGGCGACACAGTCTTCATACGTCAGCGTGGGTCAGAGAGTAAGAAAATAAGATGGTGATGGACGAGAACAGCGGTTAGCTGGCAGAAACGTGTACTTAGCAAACAGTCGACTTCGAGCATTAAATGTCCATGAACGTCAAATAAAGTCAACTAGAGTCAACTAAAGTCTTATTGCTGCATTTGAGGAAAGTGGGAAGTAGGACATATCCCACTTGGAATCTCCCAGTTCCCACCTCAAAGCGTTCCAAGCAAATGTAAACAACAAAGATGGCTGATTCCGCTAAATTGTTTGTTGTTGTCAGTCGAAATCTCGAGTTTGAAGGCGGAAAAGTCCGACTTTCCACCTTTCTTGAATGCAACATAAGTCGACTAAACAGTTTAAGCCTGAAGTTTAAGTGTGAATGTTAAAAATAAATAAATTCACCTTATAATGCACAGGGCTAACGTAATTCTTATTCTCACTTGACAGTTCAGAATTTCAAAGTGTTACTTAAGAAATTGTCTAAATTGTAGGCCAGAGTTTGAGGCAGGCTGATATTGATTTCTTTCTATTACTTCCTGTTGGGGATTTTTCAATTTTTTTTTCTATTCATGCGACACCCTAAAGCGATTGTCGAACATCTCATGCTTAAACATATACGCATTGGACAGTAAATGTTATCAACATGCGGCGTAAGAGACGACAGCGGCGGCGTGCAAACGACAAACCCCTGAGCCAAATTCGGACCTGTAGCCAAGACGAGTTTGCATAACATCAACAATAGTTGAAGTTTTCATAAATCCTCATAATACAATGTAGGTGTGGAAAAACAAACAAAGAATAAAGCAGTTTCATTTATTAAAGCTGTCGCTCCTGTTTATGATTCATGCACCTTTCCGTGTTTGCTTTTAATCAGGCTGCCGCGGAAAAAACAAGTGACAAATATATTTTCAGCATGTTTGAGGAAACAACTCATTAATACTGCACGGCGATACGTGCGACTATTAGATGATGAAGTCCCTCCCCCGCAGCACATGTGGATCAGTTTAAACACGGCCGGCTTTGGCCCACTTTCGCAATGTCACAGGACATTTATCTTTATTCCCTTCTTCCTCCCCGTGTACCTTGGAGAGAAATGACTTTTACACATGTGCTCCCCGCGCCCGCTCGTCTTCCTCACACTTTTGCGAACACGGTTTTTTTTTTTTGTGCCTCGTGCAATGTGCTTCTCGGGCTAGCATCTGGAAAACAGATTGTTCCGCCCACCTCGCGGAGGCTTAATAAGGGACGGCTTCAATTTTGGCTTTGCTCCTTTCAACCTCGTCTTCTCCGATTTCCAAGAGTTGTGACAGCTGAGTAATCAGAAGTCACTTTATTCTCATTTACGGAGAGGACTTTACTGTGTCGGTGTTGGCTGGCCATGAAAGCAATTCGTTGTCAAAAAAAGAATATTTTGAAGAATGTTATAATCATGGATGGACTTCTGACTGGATTTTCTTCAGACGACTTGAAAAATAACAAAAAAAAAATAAAAAATTGGGATATATAACTAAAATGTGCCAACTAGATGATACAAATTGATCTCATCAACTTTCTCCTATGTGCATATTTTTTTTTGCTTTTTCAAATATCGATATTAGTGGCAGGTAGTGTTAATTGTAGCCGCCATTTTTAAATTTAGTCCAGTTTCAATCATCTTAGTTAGTCAACCTTATCACGTTTTTATTTAGTCGACTATAAATCGAGCATTTTAGTCTTTATTTTAGTCCAAGAATTTTTTTTTTTATTCGTCGAGTTTTAGTCGACAAAAACTGTCATCAATTTAGTTTAGTTTTCGTCCGGACAATCATTTAACCCCTGTATATTTTTTCGTCAGCAGATTATGTTGAACATTTCAGATCTAAAATGATTTTACATGAAATTTTCTCTCATCTTTTTGATGAAAAACATCTTGACACACAATTACAGTGTATCAACAAGTGGCTAGCTAGTAAGTTAGCTAGCATTAGTTAGCGATTTGGAAAAAATGTCAATAGTTTTTATTGAGTGAAGGGACATTTTGGTCTCATGCATACTGATTTAGTCCCAGTTATTGTTTATTAATGAGTGATTTAGTCGAGTCTAGTTTTAGTCCGGTGAAAAATGTGTTGACAAAATTATTTTTGTTTAGTTTTCGTTGACGAAATTAACA
This sequence comes from Vanacampus margaritifer, assembly GCF_051991255.1. Classification (NCBI taxonomy): domain Eukaryota; kingdom Metazoa; phylum Chordata; class Actinopteri; order Syngnathiformes; family Syngnathidae; genus Vanacampus; species Vanacampus margaritifer. The sequence continues at coordinate 16,665,931 of NC_135448.1, read as the reverse complement.
CTAGTGGCAGGTCACCACATTTACAATTGACCAATCTTAAATATTGAAAATAACCTTAAAACATTTATGATGATTTAAAAGCGCTAAAAGAATGTTTATAAATAAAAAATAATACAGTGGTTGTCTTTTTTTTTTTTTTAGTTTCTTTGAATCGGCTCTTGTTTTTGCCATCAGATTGATCGATGATTGTGCTTTCAGAGTTCATTCAATGTACAGCATTTTGATTGTTGCTTGAAGTAGTTTCTGTTTTCTGCTAATACTCGCCAAATTTTCTGCATTTTTTTCACATGAAACATGATTTGCATATGGAAGGCTCTCTGCACAAAGTTCTGTTTTTCCTCAATATTACATAGAACACGAATAAAATACTGAAATAAAATACAAGAATGCTACAGCCTCATCAATACCAACTTTTTTTTCCTTTTTTTTTTTTTTTTTAAATATCAAATACCTCAAAAAGTAGAGCCAATTTGGGGAAAAAAAACATATGGAATATTTTGGTTCAGTGACCTTCTTGGCACCAAAATGTGTGTCAACCAATGCTATGGCAATTGGATTCCATATGGTTATTGAGATTTGCATATTTAACTCTTTGACTGCCAGACGTTTTCAGAAAAGGGATGCCGCTGGTGCCAGCCAATTTTAAGCATTTTGACTGATCTTTCAAGGTCCATAGAAAATTATGTGTTTGGACTATGGAAACACACATACTGCCAAAACAAGATTGGACTCTCATCTTCCATCAGAAAAAAAAAGTTTGTTTCTACCTTATTCCGTTTTTGAGTAATCAACAATAGAAAATGGTTAGTTTCACCTGTTTTGAAAAAAACGTCTTTTAACGTCTTTGGCACTCCTCCATAGGATTTTACGAAACGTTATTTAACGTTTTTGGCAGTCAAAGAGTTAATACGATTATTTACTCTATTACAATATAAACCTCTTGATGAGTGCTTTTCCATGTGGTAAGATAAGAGCTATGTGCAAAAAATAATGTTAACTTCTTCAGATTGTATTCTGAGAAGGCGATCATTGCTAAAAGAAAAATAACCTTTCCACAGTGCCGTAAATAAACTTCTCTAGAGCACAAAAGAAACACTTGGAAGTGTGCGGCAGGTCACTGTTCACATTCCAGCATGTACATGAGCATCTTCCTGGCCTGAATGATCCCCGCCTTGACTCGCAAAACGGCATCCTAAATAGAAGATATGAGCAAAAAGACCAAAAACAGCAAAGAGCCTCTCGAGCCGCGTCTAGACGAGCCGCGACACACAAACAAACAACTTCTCTTGAACTTGCAACTGTATCAGCCGTAACGACCCCGACGGCCTCCGTTTCACTTATATAAGAAAAGATTACACAAGCGGCGACACCACGAGGAGCGGACGAATATAGCTCAGCCGATCTCTGTGTGTGCGCGCGCCTGTTTTGATCAAGTGCGTGAGCCGCGGCATATCTGAAAGATGCGCCTGAGAGACGGGTGGAGGCAGACGGGCAGGGACGGAGGAGGAAGGTTCTGGAGAAGTGGCCAATTTGTCACGTCGCTGCAGCTTGAATGTAGAAACAGTTTGGGCTAAAAAAAAAAAAAAAAAAAAAAAAAGTAATTTTTTTTGTAATATTCTGCAGGAGTACCATCAGTGATGTAAACGTGAAGTAAATGCAGCAAATTAGTGGGGGGGGGGGGCTAGTGGAGGTGGGGTTCTGACTTAAACAGCAGAAGGCCTGCGAGAGCTACTTCCACACTTCAAGGGCTTTTGTGACAGCGAAGCGGCGCCGTTCGGCACCGTCAGCAGTTTTGCTTGTGAGCATGTGTGTGTGTGTGTGTGTGTGTGCGTGCGTGCACGTGCGCCTTTCCACAGGGAATGAAAACTCCCTGTTGTTGTTCCATAAAGCAAGGACACCGCACAGCTGAAAGGGCACGCGCATTCAGTCACATATCTACCTGGTTATGTTTATAAATAACTGGCCACATCATTAGGTACACCTGCACTAACGAGAGGTTAGGCAGTGAAGGTCCCCCAACTAAACTCCAGCAATAGTCGCCGTTGCCACAAAGTAGTAAGAAAATATGCTTTGCGTGTGTTACTGCTCCATGTGTGTCAAAGCAGGTTTTTTTTTTTGAAGGTTTAGAAATAACGTGACATCTATGCTAATTCATGTTAGCATAGGTAGCAGACTTTCGTTACATGACATTGGTTTTGTCGAACATTTTGGTGTTTAAATTAGGGGTGTCAAAATGAGTGTTTTAATTTTGAGTTCATTTAAAGTTCGTTTAACGCCACTATTTGTTTTTCTTACGCATGCTTAATGACCGCCCCTTACTTGCAAAGCCTGTACTGGAGGAATTCCAGGCGCAACACTGCAGACACGTCCACGTCAAAATTTAGCAGTAATAAATTTAACTCATTCACTGCCATTGACGGCTATAGACGTCAAAAATTCATTTGAACTATTTCTATTAGTTTAACATTTCTATTCACTTTTGTTAACAACAAACCTAGAATTTTTGTTATTGTACATTTAGAAGAGATACAATTTGTGATTAATCGTGAGTTAACTCGTGAAGTCATGCAATTAATTACGATTAAAAATTGTAATTGCCTGACACTCCTAATTTTTAATAATCTTTTCTTTCTTTTTTTAAATTCTGTCAGGCGATTGAATTTTTTGATTGCGATTAATTGCATGACTCACAATTAATCACAAATTTTACTATTCTAAATGCGTTTGTTTTAAATGTACACATTTTTTTCTAGGTTTCCATACTGGGGAAAAAAAATTAACAGAAATAGTTCAAATGAATTTTTGACGTCTACAGCCGTCAATGGCAGTGAATGAGTTAATAATGAATATATTTGTGAAGACTGGGGTCAAGTTCTAGTTTACAATTTTAAAAATGTGCAGAATTTCACAAATTACTTCACGTTAAAGATTAGATAGCTCTTAATATGAAAAGAAAAACGCACTGAGATTTTACCAATGTCTTACAAGTACAATTATGCCATCTAGTGGCAGAAAAATGAGCTCAACACAAATCAATATAACATGGTTTTTTTTTACAGTACATCTTTTTAATTTTAACTCAATTTCACAAATTATGAAATGACTGTATCAATGATTAAAAGATGCAGCCATATTTCAATTAGTTTTGCATTTTTTCCACTTTTATGTTAAGAGTAAGAAAACATAGGTAAAAAATATTTCATTGTACATTTAGATACAAAATGTGTGATTAATCGTGAGTTAACGATTAAATATCTAATGCTTAATTCTCTGTTGTTTTGCCATCCTCTCTCGTATCTTGACTCTCGCACGAGGCTACATAAGACACCAAAATACTACAAACACGTCTCAGTAATTGGGGCTGATGAATGTGCAGCATTATGCAAGCGCTTGCCTTTCATTAAAACAAAACTGCAATTTCCTTCATTTGCTTTTATCCTGCGCACTCGTCGCAGATGAAAGTTTTGGGTCTTCGTATAAATAGGGCGTATCCTCATCCGACATTTTGACCGTCCGCCATGAATATGCATGACCGCCTCTGTAGAGACGCACTGCCGGCGTCATTGCTTCTTTGAAACAAGGCCACATCCGCACATACAAGCCATTTAACAACATGCAAATGAGAAAGAAAATGAGACAGCGTGATTAAACAAGTAGCCGGAGGGCTCGTAGCAAGTAATAATAGTACATTTTTACTCTCTCGGTTGAGGTTAGCAGCCTCTCAGGAAATTAACACGTCCGTGAACCTCTCTTGAAAGGAAGGCAGTTTGAGCATGATTGCAAGACGAGAGCATTACCGCCATTACAAAAAATGGAGTACAGTTATAGTTTGAAAACGTGTCGACTTTGCTCCCCGAGAGGAAGTGTAGCGTGACAGAGTCGCGGAGGGAGAGTTAACCATCTCTGAAGTTGTCCACCTGGCAGCGGCAGGGGGGGGGGATTTACAACAATATGTAAGCGCTCGCGCGCATCGGATTGCGGCGGTGAGAGCGCAGCGTGGTCGGGATGAGTCGATTGGAATATTCTTGAAAAAAAAAAAAAAAAAAAAAGTAACCCACACCTTCATTTGTTCATGATATTGTATGTTGGCTGTTTATCAGTTTCATGTCAACTCAAATGCAACTTTGAGCAACAAAAAATTAAAAAAGATGCAATTTCGGGGCATTTGTTGAGAGCTCACGTAGGCTACGAAACACACAAAATTTGAACACGATCCAAATAAAGCTGATCTATCCAACAATCAACAATTATTAATGAAGAAGTGTCTTTGGGGATCGAGAAAAGTGCGATAAAAAAAAAAAAAACTATTATTAAAATGAATTTGAATTGATAACTTTATTTAGAATATATTTTCACTGCAGCTAACAAATGGTTGTTTTCTAGTAGTGAAATAATACCCAACATCATCTTGTTGATGCAAACAGTCATGTAATTGCCGACAGATGCTAAACGATGGCGGCGATGCACTATGTTTGTCGAAAAATGGAACTCCTCAACATACTACCTTGCCACCAATATGCCAATATATGGCACTAAAATACTAAGACATTTGTTCCTGACGGAGTATAGCGGCAAATACTGCCGAGGAAGACTTACTTGATGTCAGTTTTTTTCGTCATAGATGATTGCAGTGGACATAACATATTTGCATGTCTAAACCAATAAAAAACGCATCATTTGGATGATGTCATCATTCTGGTTCATGATTGGATCCTAGCTAACCATTCACGATCGCAAGCTGATTTGCATGATGTTCATGTTAAAAATGTTACATACAAGCTTGGTAAGTTTACAACACGTTACAGCCATACTATAACAAACAAAAACATGAGATACCCCCCCCCCCCCCCAAAAAAAAAAAAATCCCATATTGATCCATGTGGGAAAAGAGTCAAAATCAGAAAAAAAAAAAAAAAAGATAAAAAAGTCCAGCAGATAAAATGTGGGTCTGAAGGGGTTAAGTATTGGTGGCTGGTATCGGCAGCCTCCAAGAGCAAATAAACTTAAAATCAATCTGATAAGTACAAGGTTAAAACAATTAATAATCTGGAAATAAATAATCTCAACGTCGAGAATCAATTATTCAAGCCATTCCCTATCATATACATAACCGAGTGTTGAAAACATTTATTTATCTCCTATTTCTGTCCATACTGCCCCCTATTGGTGAACTTGCACCTGACTCACATTGGCTTTTAATTACGACCACAAACCGCTAAAAGGCCGTCGCGTGTACGCTTTTGTTGCAGCGTCGGCTGCTAAACGAATAGCAAAGCAAGCATAAACAAACACTCCTGCATCATCTGGGAAGCTGTGATGGGTGAAGAAGAACGTCAACACACACACACGCACACGCACACACACACTCGGTTAGGGCGAGTGCGGTGGCACTCAGCAGTAAAGTGCAGCCATCCCTGCCTGGCACATAGGACACACATTCACTCTGTGACAGTGTCACACCACATGATTTATGACGGGTAATTATGGTTATGGAGGTGACATCATATCCTACTCACTGGCTCCCCCATGTATCCACGCTGTGTGTGCGTTGTGTTGTGTTTTGTGTTTTGTTTGTGTGACTCATTAGTTATGCTGTCTGGATACATCAGCAACTATTCTTTTGTTTTTTTTTTTTCTTCTCACAGAAGGGAAGACAAGACGTGTCACAACAACGTAGCTCGCAGTTCTTCCATTTGCACATACACAAATATAGGCACATATGGTTAATTCATTCACTGCCATTGACGGCTATAGACGTCAAAAATTTAATTATTTTTATTAGTTATTTTTTTTCCATTTGTGTTAACAAGAGTATGAAAACCTAGAATTTTTTTTTTTGGTACGTTTAGAATCGTGAGTTAACTAGTGAAGTCATGTGATTAATTACAATTTTTAAAAAATGATCGCCTGATGCCTCTAATTAAAAAAAAGAAAAGAAAAGATTATTAAAAATTAGGAGCATTAGACGATTAATTTTTTTTATTGTAATTAATCGCATGACTTCAATAGTTAACTCACGATTAATCACAAATGTTATATCTGTTCTAAATGTAAAATAAAGAAAATTCTAGGTTTTCATACTCTTGTTAATAAAAGTGGGAAAAAAAGTGAAACTAATAGAAATAGTATGAATATTGAATTTTTGACATCAATGGCAGTGAATGAGTTAAAAAAAAGTCATTAAAAAAGCTTTTCCCACTCATAATAAACATACTATTATTAGTGCTTTGAAAAAAAAAAAAAACACTTCCGAAAAGACAGGATCAGCCTAAATAAAAGGTCGGAATTTAGAGTTGCACCTTCAGTGCAGTACCAAGTTCTGCCACAACACATGCTGCCAGCACTGAGCTCTACTAACAAGACATGCAGTGTAACTAAGGGCAAGAAGAAAAGGCAGCAAAAGCCCCCAACGTTCCATGTGCATTGTTTGAAAGTTCGTAATTATCCTAACATCTATGCTAATTTCTGCTAGCCTGTCTATGAGGTTTCCCATTGTATGTTAGCATTTAGCTAACATACCTCCATTGACAAAATGACATGGTTTGGTTAAAAACGTTGGACGTTTTTCCCTCTTATTTAGAAAAATGTGCAAGCAAGGGAGTCTCAAAATGGCGTTTGCCCAAAAAGTGTTTTAAATCAAGTTCGGGGCAGGTCGGGAACGTATCACCTATGATAAATGGCGTTTTTACTGTAGTACGGAGATGTAGTGCTTACCACGCTTGCCTCCAGGGTTTCCGGATTCAAATCTTGGCCTTGTGTTGTTTCCTGCATTCCAAAAAAAAAAAAAGCATGTTAGTTTAATTGAAGACTAAATTGTCCATAGGTGCGAAATTAGCATGAATGGTTTTCCGTGCTACCAATATAGAGCATATATAAACTCGCGGGAGTTAGCAAATACTTTTCATGTTGATTCACCAATTAGAAGTCTTCCGCGCCGCTTTGGGCAGTCTGGAGGCTCGCAAAGTCGGTCATGAGCGGCGTTTATGTGTAGAGGTCAGTGAGGTGTACATGACAGCGGGCTTAATAAGCCAGTTTGGGAAAACAAAAGGCATGTGAGTCATCATGAGCGGTTTCATCTTATAGCAGTCAGTCGTAGCCACGGGCTCTTCGTACACAAACGGCCTTCAAAAGTCCACATTTGAACTCCAGGCAGCAGCAGCCAAAAAAAAAAAAAAAATCGAAAATCTAAATCAAAAACAGCCTCTTTGTCTTGAAAGTTGCCAAAGCGCAGCATTTACATACGCTTTACAAATCCAAACACATCCCCGCCCCTGACCCCGCAACTGTTTTAACTAAAGTGACCCGACTTGTGCAGCTTTTCGCCCCCGGGCTCCGATACAATTTAAAAACTTCACAAACTGACTTGAACGAGCGCACCCGCTGGCCTGCGCTTAATCCTTCACAAGGTCGTTCCGAAATAATTCATATAGCCGCAACGAGTTGCTGGGCTGACGGCCAAGCGTAGCTTTGCGCAACTTTGTTAAGAAATCTGATGTTTTGTAATTAGAAAGCGGAGCGTACTTCATCCCGCTCGCGTTCCCGTCTGCCGCTCACGCCGCGCCGTCCGCTTTGATGCGTCATGCACTCCCTCTCATGTCTCCGCGTGAGAATGGGCCTCCTGCAGCGCTGCAAAGTTCTGTGCAAGATACAAATATGGATTCATAAGTCTGTTTGACAAATTACAGCAAGTGATGGTTTTACAAGACACTCACAAAATAAACAAGCGCGTGGATAGTAATGTACCATATAAACAGAATTACAACCAATTATGTAAGCAAATTTAATCTAGATCACATCCTGATTAAGATGTTTACACTGCTGTCAAATCCCAAAAATACCAGGATGTAATTTGTTGTACTTAAGGACAAGTTAACAAGCAGGATTTGCCTTTCCCTCCGTTTAACTCTTCGGATCCTAGATATTGATTTCACAAATGTTTGTGCCTTGGCAGAGGCCTGCTTTGACGCTGACGTAAAAAGTGAAACTGGCTCTTGAGAAAAGCATTTTCACATCATCCTTCCAGATGAAGAACTGCCAATAAACTCGGGTTTTCGACAGTGCGTCATCACCCCCCCGCCCCCACAGACTTGGGATCTGCTGGTAAAGCCATAAGCGTTCCGAAAAGCCAACTCACATGTGTGATAATGAACAACATGTCTTCTGGTGAGGTCGACCTCTCAGAGTCAAACAAAAGTTCGGAACTAAAAAAAACAACTTGTATCTCAAATCATCATGCGCTCTTAAAGATGAAGCACTACTGCCACAAAGAAAGACCTATAGCACTCCATATTATTGGAATAAAAACAAAACAATAACATAATCAAATCAAATGTAAAGAAGAGTATGGTGTTCCACAGGGTTCAATGTTGGAGCCCCTGCTGTTTTCATTGTACTGTATTTGCTTTCCCTGTTTCAACTGTCTTTGTCTGATTTTTGTGAAAAACTTGGTTGTTTTTAAAGCGCTCTATAAACAAGGTTGAGTTAAGTGACTCAGTAAGATGGTGTATATTAATCATTTTTTATAAAGAATATATGCGTAGGAGTATTTTAATTTTACCTGTATACATGTTTTGCCCACATTTAATGTTCAAACATCTGAAGCTTGTACAAAACCATGACTATCGACGCTAACAATTAGCATGTCAATAGTGTTATCATTAAGCTAAATTCATTTTATCCGCCATTTTAAAATTGAGTCTCAGTCCAGTTTCAATCACGCTTGTCAGTTTTTTTTAATCATAGTCAACCTCATCTTGGTTTTATTTAGTCATTTTTTAGTCTATGAATCTAGAATTTTAGTCTTTATTTTAGTCCAAGAAAGCGTCATTTTTATTCGTCTTGTTTTAGTCAACAAAAACTGTCAACGTTTTAGTCTAGTTTCAGTCAGGATAATCATTTAACCCCTGTATTTTTTTTGATTATGTTGAATATGTTGTATCTAAAACTATTTCACATAAAACCTTTCTCGCCATTTTGATGAAAAACAACTTCACATAATTACAGTATATCAAGAAATTGCTACTATGGCGCCATGCTATGAGCTAGTAAATTAGCCAGCATTAGCGGTTGTATTAAGATTAATGTTGGAACGTTATAGCCGTTGGATTAATGTTATGTTATAACTATAATTTACTTTCCTTTTTTTTTTTTTTTTTAACTTTCACCGTGAATCCACCTCCTGTCTGCCCCATGTGTTTGCTGCAGATTTAAAAGAGGGTGTGTCAGATGAGCAGAGACAAGATATTTTTTTATTTATTTTTTTATTAAGTGAAGTACATTTTCATCTCGTCTTCATTAGTGGACAAAAAGCATATTGGTTTAGTCCCAGTTATTGTTTATTAATGACGATTTTAGTCTAGTCTAGTCTGGTGGAAAATGATTTTTGTTTAGTTTTCGTTGACAAAATGTTTAGAATTGAGAGCCTAGCAAAATGCGCCACCCACCACTGGAGAATACAGCATGTGAGAGTACGTGTGAGAGTCATGCTTCATAAAATACAGGATCAATTGAAATCCGAGTCAAAACCACAATCGTCACACTGCAGCTACACGGGAATATCAGGCTGTCACTAAACTTACCGGGTTACTCATCATGGGAAACGTTAAAAAATGCTGCGTCAATTTATTCAACAGATGTTGGACCTTTAAAGGAGTGCGAACTTGCTGCGCTGTCGGAAGCGTTAAAAGTGACAGCAAAGATTTAAAAGGCAACACGTGAACGTGTAGTTGATCTTGTCACTGCGAGCTGGAAGATTTGTGACATTTGCACCTGCTTGTTTTTTGCCGGCATCCATTTTTAATTAGGAATCTGTTCCACCGTGCTCAGCGGAAGCCGAGTGTTCAAATGATGACAACTGTCCGTGGAGATGATGTAATTTGGGTTGTGTCACAGCAACGCTGACACATTTTAATTTTAGCACCGCGGGCCGCATGTAGGTCGCCGTCTGCAACTGCCCGACCCGCTCAGCTCTCTCTTGAAAAACACATCCCGACTTGAAGGATCGTTTGCGTTGGCTGCGCGACGAGATCGTTAGATAGGCCTCCGCGCTATTTTTAGACGCTTTCTTAAGCTTACACAACGGCGTTTTTTTTTTTTTTTTGCCGCTCCGCTCTGCCGTGACAGCCTTTTTTAGAAATTTTGATCCAAGCCTCCGTGTTCTCAGAACTTGTTGGGAGCTTTTCAGGCGTACGACGGCACACAACACCTACCACCATGACTCACGGGCGGTTGCAGCACAGCGCTCAACAATGAGTTCGCCGTGTGCAGTACGCAGTGTGCCATGATGTCGAAATGACTCCAAATTCTGAGTGGGTGGACTTGTCCGATCTTTTCATGCGCCTAATGGCCTCCATATGCGCGTGTTGTGAAGCTCTGAGGCGGTTTACAGCGGGGGCATGACTCCACTTTCATGTTTGTATCGGTGTCATCCAAACAGTGGTGCCGGTTAACGACAAATGCAGGGGTGTCAAACATAAGGCCCGTGGGCCAGAACCAGCACTTTAGGGCGTCCAATCTTCAGTTTTTCAGCAGTTAGCTCATTCACTGCCATTGACGGCTATAGACGACAAAAATTCATATGAACTATTTCTAATGAAAACCTAGATTTTTTTTTTATTGTACATTTAGATATAAAATGTGTGAGTTAACTAGTGAAGTCATGCGATTAATTATGATGTAAAAAATTAATCGCCTGACACCCCTAATTTTTTGATAATCTTTTCTTTTAAATAAAAAAAATAAAATAAAAAAATAAAAGATGATTAAAAATTTAAAAAAAAAAAATAAATTAAATTTAAATTTTTCTTTTCATATTAAGGAGCTATCTAATCTTTAACATGAAGTAATTTGTGAAATTCTGCACATTTTTAAAATTGTAAACTAGAACTTGACCCCAGTCTTCACAAATATAGTCATTATTAACTCATTCACTGCCATTGACGGCTATAGACGTCAAAAATTCATATGAACTATTTCTAATGAAAACCTAGATTTTTTTTTATTGTACATTTAGATATAAAATGTGTGAGTTAACTAGTGAAGTCATGCGATTAATTATGATTTAAAAAAATGAATCGCCTGACACCCCTAATTTTTTAATAATCTTTTCTTTTAAATAAAAAAAATAAGAGATGATTAAAAAATTAAAAAAAGAAATAAATTAAATTTAAATGTTTCTTTTCTTTTCTTTTCATATTGAGTTAAAATTAAAAAGATGTACTGTAAAAAAAAAAAAACGTGTTATATTGATTTGTGTTGAGGTCATCTTTCTGCCACTAGATGGCATAATTGCATTTGTAAGACATTGGTGACAGCTCAGTGCATTTTTCTTTTCATATTAAGGAGCTATCTAATCTTTAACATGAAGTAATTTGTGAAATTCTGCACATTTTTAAAATTGTAAACTAGAACTTGACCCCAGTCTTCACAAATATATTCATTATTAACTCATTCACTGCCATTGACGGCTATAGAGGTCAAAAATTCATATGAACTATTTCTAATGAAAACCTAGATTTTTTTTTTATTGTACATTTAGATATAAAATGTGTGAGTTAACTAGTGAAGTCATGCGATTAATTATGATGTAAAAAATTAATCGCCTGACACCCCTAATTTTTTGATAATCTTTTCTTTTAAATAAAAAAAATAAAATAAAAAAATAAAAGATGATTAAAAATTTAAAAAAATAAATAAATTAAATTTAAATTTTTCTTTTCATATTAAGGAGCTATCTAATCTTTAACATGAAGTAATTTGTGAAATTCTGCACATTTTTAAAATTGTAAACTAGAACTTGACCCCAGTCTTCACAAATATAGTCATTATTAACTCATTCACTGCCATTGACGGCTATAGACGTCAAAAATTCATATGAACTATTTCTAATGAAAACCTAGATTTTTTTTTATTGTACATTTAGATATAAAATGTGAGTTAACTAGTGAGGTCATGCGATTAATTATGATTTAAAAAAATTATCGCCTGACACCCCTAATTTTTTAATAATCTTTTCTTTTAAATAAAAAAAATAAAAGATGATTAAAAATTAAAAAAAAATTAATTAATTAAATTTAAATGTTTTTTTTTCATATTAAGGAGCTATCTAATCTTTAACATGAAGTAATTTGTGAAATTCTGCACATTTTTAAAATTGTTAACTTGAACTTGACCCCAGTCTTCACAAATATATTCATTATTAACTCATTCACTGCCATTGACAGCTGTAGACCATTTGAACTATTTCTATTAGTTTAACATTTTTTCCCCACTTTTGCTAAGAGTATGGAAACCTAGAAAAAAACGTGTACATTTAAAACAAACACATTTAGAATAGTAAAATTTATGATTAATCGTGAGTTAACTGTTGAAGTCATGCAATTAATTACAATCAAAAAATTCTATCGCCTGACAGAATTTAAAAAAAGAAAGAAAAGATTATTAAAAATTAGGGGCGTCAGGCGATTAAAATTTGTAATCGTAATTAATTGCATGACTTCACGAGTTAACTCATGATTTATCACAAATTTTATATGTTCTAAATATACAAAAAAAATTTTTCTAGGTTTTCATACTCTTGTTAACAAAAGTGGGAAAAAAAATGTTAAACTAATAGAAATAGTTCAAATGAATAACCCTGTCTTATATGCTCCCAACTTTGTGGGAAAACTTTGCAAAAGGTCTCTTTTGTGCCCCATTACACAAAGCAAGGCCCATTAAGTCATCAAATTGAATTTGGAGAACTGAGTTTTAAAAAGTTAAGTAAGGAGGAGTGAAACTCTACAAAAGGTTTTTTTTTTTTTTTTTTTTTTTTTTTTTTCCATATGGCCTCACGGTAGAGTCTGGATGCTTCAGAAATGTTTTCTGAAAAAAAAGTTTGAGGAAACAACTTTCTGGATGAACGTAAACACACTCCAAAGTCTTCTATATTTTATAATGCATGTTTTCAAATCATTAAGTGCCAGTCTGCAGTTTATCTACTGATGGAGCTTTAATGGGGGGCGGCTACCCTGTTTATCCCGTCCAAGAGCCTGAGGGGGCAAACATGGTCCCCGTCCACTCCCAGACAGCATTCAACCTCACGCTAACTGCCGTCCACTATTGGATTGTACTGTAATGTGCATTGGCCCAGCCCGGCCCAGGCCAGGCCTGGCCCCGCCTCTCCTATCAGACACAGTAAGTAAACAATTGCATGGAGTTGTTTCAACACTTGACAACAACGCTGATTATTTTTGCCTCTTCCAGAATTCTTAGAATCACTGCAGCACAGAACAACATCATACATTTTAGCATTTGAAAATATGAGGTGTTTATGAAGCTATTTTTAACCACCCTCAAAACCAAAAGCAGCTTAGACGTAAACATATACGTCGGGAAGCACTGGGGCTTCTTTGTACACGCTTTTATTTATGCATCAATATTCTATTTTAACCTGTGCTCTTATGCCTTCTTCTGTTTACTACAATGACATTTCGTGTAAATGCAGCCCGCGGCGTCACAAAGTTGGGCTTGCACGCCATCACAACACTTTGTGTATTTCTTTCGATGTATGTGCTTTATGACAGAAAAATGGCTATAAAGTGCCTATAGCGGAGCCCTTGCCGTGACGCCAACTGCCTTTGTGGTGTTTAAAGTGTGTTTATGTTGACTTTATGATATTTTTATGCTCCTGCCTGCCAATATTTTTGTCCTGTAATCTCTCCCATGGGGGCCGAGGAGTGATTTTTCTACACTTTATGTTGATCTCATCTGGACGAGGGGGGGCATATGCGGGTTATATAGTTAAGAGGAAGAAGCACTGCACGTAGCTTGTAAAGAAGCTGAGTTACATTGTAAGATGTTATCAGCATCAGGACAACTTCGCCTTGCAAACTTTCCGCTTACGATTTGCCATTGCCTCAAAAGGGGGAAAGCTTTACTATGAATTAACTCATTCACTGCCATTGATAGCTAAAGACGTCAAAAATTCATTTGAACTATTTTTATTAGTTTAACATTTTTTTCCCCATTTTTGTTAACAAGAGTATGAATACCTAGATTTTTTTGTACATTTAGAACAGATATAAAATGTGTGATTAATCATGAGTTAACTAGTGAAGTCATGCGATTAATTACGATTACAAATTTTAATCGCCTGCTGCCCCTAAATTTTAATAACCCTTTTCTTAAAAAAATAAATAAAAATATTTTGAATTTTTAATAATGCTTTTTTTTTTCCAAGAGAAAAATTATTAAAATTAGGGGCGTCAAGCGATTACAATTTTTAAACGTAATTAATCGCATGACTTCACCAGTTAACTCACGATTAATCGCATATTTTATATTTGTTCTAATACAACAACAAAATTCTAGTTTTTCATACTTTTGTTAACAAAAGTGGGAAAAAAATGTTAAACTAGAAATAGTTCAAATACATTTTTGACGTCTATAGCCGTCAATGGCAGTGAATGAGTCAACTTATTGGGAAGTCGCCATGAGGTGGACTTAGAAAAATTCAATTCATTCAAAACTCCTGGACACTAGCAAGGCAATTTCTGCTTCCACAATGGCAAACGTGTGCGCTTACACCACCCGGAATGTAATGGGGATGAGGGGAGCCGCTTTGATTGGTCGGGAGTTGGCTGCATTCCATCCCACTTTGGCACAAATGCTTCCTGACACATACCGCATTTGTGCAAACATAGAATTAGAAAATAGGGCCTGAAGTCTAGTTGTGATTTTTTTTTTTTTTTGCTGCTGGACCTTTTGCTGTGAATATAAATACATCCGTTGTACTTGTTGCTGGTGAAGGCACACAGGCCACAATATTAGGTATAGTATTTCAAACTATAAAGATTTGTACTGAGAAGTGATTCTGATATAATGATATAATGACGATCTCATTTCTACTTGCTGTAACATTGTGTTGATATCGCCGGCCTTTTGACCCACAAAAGATACAAATCAACAAAAGTAAGGCAGAGAAGGTCAAGGGTCGCATCCCTCATGCTCTCTTGAAGGCAATTCATGTATGCGGATGACGAGGCCACTCCACATCACGTCAAACACACCTCACGCACGACTTCCCGTCTGATGTCAAGCTCTTCGAAGACATTCGGGGGGGGGGGGGGGGGGAACGATGTTTTTTGGTATGTTGACCATGCCTTATCTTTCTCATTAGCCGGCCCCGAGATGTCCCGGCACTCACCACACACACACGGGGAGGGATGGAAATAATTACCATTGTCTCTTGTGGAACAGGGCGTAAATTGATACACACTAAATACTGCACCTTAGGGGTCTCTTTCTCTCTGTTTCTCATCATATGTAGCAGACAAATGAATGCATCCAGAAGGAATTAATTGGATTTGGGAGCAGTCTCCGGCACGAGCACCAGGACAGACAAACACCCCCTCCCCCCCCCCCCCTACCTCCCTCGGTGCACACACTCACCTCATTCTCCTCCTTTATTCCAGTCATGCCTTGCAGAAATGTCTGCCTGCCCCCACCCCCCACCCATGGATCAGTCTGTGTCCCTTATTACACACACACACACACACACACACACACACACACACAATGGCACGCTGGTCCCGAGAGGACCGCAGCCTCTCTCTTGGATACAGTGTTACCATGGCAGCCACGTTTTCTGCACGTGTAGTACGAGACGGGAGAGGGTGAATGAGACCACTCCTATCGATTTTGCCGGCCGGCTATTGATTCAAAGTCTGATACGGCCCGGCGCAGCAAACGCGCATGCGTAGTCAACAGGGCTGGGCTGGGCTGGGCTGGCACCAGAAAAAAATAAAAGAAACCGGCCCTGGCCCAGCCCGACCCGGCATAGTTCTGCCACTGGTGTTGGTTCAGTTTGCTGCCCGTTTTAAAAAGTACTGCTTCGGCTCCAAAAGACGCCGACCCAACGGGCATCTGTCCTATACGCCAGATGGCTAGTCCAGCCCTGGTAGTCCGAGGGCACCACGGACTTCTATATGAACAGACTGTCAATAGGACCCTTGTGGCCAGAGGGCAGCCATTTTACGTCGCCCCTTTTACTGGCAACTTCTGGTATTTTATTGATTTCGTATGTTTTACGCTAGAAACCCTGTATAGAGTCATGAGAGCCTCGCAAAGAGCTAACTTCACCGTCTGCATCGACCGTTCAGATATTTGGACTCAAAGAGGTTAGGTTTACATTCCGTAGCGATGTTGTCCCCTTACTTTCAACTTTGATTGTTTTGACATGATGCAGATGGCTCTAAGTAGCACCCAGAAATATACCTTACAAGAGAACATTTAAAGTATTTTTCTTAGCAATGAAATGCACATGTAGCGCTTCTCAAATACATTTTCGTCGTAGAGGCGGAAAATAATGTTAAAACGCTGCAGAGAAATCAACCTCAGCCTTAGTGGATGGCAACGTAAGATGGCTGTATTATGCCAAAATATACCTTTTTTTTTTAAATATATATATATAAAGGACCTATTCCTTACATTTGTTGCGATGTAGCTTAAAAGAATTCAAGAGCAGGCATGTTGCACTTTTCAGTTCCAGCTGATTTTATTTCCTTCACTGAGGAAAAAAAATACAAATAAAAACAACAATCTGTACAGAGGTCTGAGAGGCAGTGATTGACCCAAAACATTGGCTGTTTTTTTTTTTCTTGTAATAAACAACAAAACAATATTGGCATGATTGGACACAACATGGTCATACACAGCATATTGCACAAATGAAAAAAACAAAAAAACTAAACAAAACAAAAATAGAAAAATGTCTCGGAAAAAAAGAGAAACTCTCGGACCACAATCATCTTCAACGTGTCCAAGGATGGCTGTCCTAGTGCCTGTCGTTGATCATCATACATAAAAACACACAATCTTTGCTTATAGTACAGTCAGTTTACATAAATATCTTCATGTTATTATTCTTTTAAAAATCTTAAACACAACAGCTATAGCTACATATACCTGAATCTGAAATACAAATGCTATTTGCCATGCCATAATATAGGAAAAACAATTAGCCTTTTGCTATACTTAGCCAACAGGTACAGAAATGTTAAATACTATTTTGGATGCGGTTTGCGCGAGAACAGAATGAAGCACTTCGTACACCCTTCTTCCCTCCAAAGTCTAGGCAAAGTGGAATGAGAGTGAAATTCAAAATTCCATCCAGTGGTTCAAATAAAACTTATCTGGCAAAGTATGAAACAAGAAGAAGAATGAGAAGAAAAGCACACAGAGGTATTAGCTCTATCTAAACAGTGACACGCTGGGATCTTTCAGTCCTTACAAGTTTAAGATGTGTACTGGAGTAAGACAGTCACCACTCAGCATGGGAGCCTCCAGTGGTGTTTTGTTTACTTGGCTGGTGAAACTGGAGTCACTGTGCCATTAAGAAGCATGTGGGTAAATACTGTAAACACGGTGTGAGGTCAGATTGTGCCAACCCAGCCCGCCCAGCCCCCCCTTTTTTTTTTCTCTCCTGGAAATGTAGATCCAAACAAACAATGTTGGAGGCTACCCATTCGCAGCCCCGCCCCCTGCATCGCACCCCCCCCCCCCACCCTCCTTGACTTTCCATAGATTTTGTACAAAAATACAAGTAAAAAAATCATGACGCACTCAAAAAGTGAGAGAGGTCACACACTTTTAAATAAGAGACACTTCTAGCCCTTCCGCGCTGGATACAGACAAGTGTATGTGCACACACACACACGCACACACACACAAACGAGACCTGTACGAGAACAATACTTCTATGTATAAAAAAATTTGGCCGGTATAAATACATCAATATAAAAAAAGTCATCTTGACACAGAGGAACTAGAAACTTGAAGCACTAGGCAGAAATGATGCAGACTGGGATGGGGAGGGGAGGGGAGGGGAGGGGGGGCGTTGGTCCTGAATTGTGCACTGAGTGTTTTAAGAAAGCTGAGAAAGGTTTTCTGGAGTCAGATTTTATTTTTTTTTTTAAAGTCCTGCCGTTGAAAGAGAAGCTGGTGATCGTGAATTGTGTCCAACCGAAGGTCTTACGCGTTGCGTCATTACGCAGCAATGAACATTTAACAACAGCTAAATCCTCCTCATTCAGGAGAGCATGCGTGTTGATACTGGAACTACTTTTGGGGGCGGAGGGACAAAAAAAAAAACAACAACACCTGAAGTGTCTCTTTCCCCCTAACGCTAATGTTCAGTTTGTCCTTCTCATCCTCTTGGGGATGAATTTAGAAGTCACTTTCACTTCTTTCTGCTTACATTCACTCCTCCTCTGTGTCCAAATGCAAACTAAGCATTTTTTGTTCTCTCCCCCGCGCCTGCGCGCTCCCGTCTGTGAGTAGCGCGCACACGCACTGTCTCCTCTTTCCACTCGATTCCGTGAAAATGGCTCCGGGAGGGACGAGAGGGGTGAGGGGGGGTCAAAGAGTTCAAAACTCGGGAGGGTTTCGTCGCGGTTCTCCTCGGCTCGGCTCGGCTGCAGGTTTCAGTAGGTGAACACCAGGTTGGAGATGGTGGACTCCAGCCAGTCTCCTGAGATCATCTCGCTCACCTCCCGGGTGCAGTAGTCTGGGAAGTCAAAGTGGGAGCCGGCGCCGCACTCCCCGAAGCTCCAGTCCAAGTCCCGGTCCAGCTCGGCGTCGGAGAAGCCCATGCCGCCCAGAGACATGCTCTCATAACCGGGGCTCGGGTTCAAGTCGATCCGCTCGTCTTCAAACTCCTCATCCGATGAGGATGAGGAGACCGACGAAGAGTGCGAGGCGGAAGGCGTGGGGGAGGACGCGCGGGAGTACCTGAGGCGCGCGGTGGGGGACGACTCGCTGGCCCCGGGGCTCTGCTCCTCGTACAAGCTCAGCGGGTCGCTGGACTCGGCCGAGCTGCTCAGGGTGGGACTGGCCGGGACTCCCACGGAGGGAGGTCCGCTCTCGAGGCTCCCTGCCCCCGCGAAGGTGAAGCTGCGCCTCGCCTCTCCCGCGGCGCGCTTGTCGGGGATCTGTCTGGCCCCAGACACTGACCTGGATTTGAAGAGGGTCTGGTGGTCGCCGCTGGGGGACGCGCCGTCCAGACTCGGGGGGCTGCTGGTGGACTTGCCGGCTGCGTGCTTGTGCGCCCGGCTCGCCGCTTTGGCCGCGGGGCTTCTTTTGGCTTTGCTGCGCTCCGAGCTCTTCTCCCCGCGATCCGCCTGCTGCTTGCTCGCCCCGCTGCCGGCGGATTTGACCTTCTTCCTGGGCCGGTACTTGTAGTCGGGGTAGTCGGCCATGTGCTTGAGCCGGAGCCGCTCCGCCTCCCGGATGAAGGGGATCTTATCGGCGTCTTTGAGCAGCTTCCACCGCTTGCCCAGCCGCTTGGAGATCTCCGCGTTGTGCATGTCCGGAGACTGCTCCATGATCTTTCTCCTTTCGATCTGCGACCACACCATGAAGGCGTTCATGGGTCTCTTGATGTGGCCCGTGGGGGTTTTGCACCAGGCCAGGTCGCTCCGCTCGACCGGGGCGGGAGACGCGTCCATCTCCAGGTCCATCTCTCCGCTGTCCGTGGAGTCGCCGGCTGGGGAAAGAGCGTGAGCGCTCATGTGCTGTTGCTGCTGCACCATCCTCACTCCAAAGTGCGTAAAAAGACCCACCGCTTGTTCCTATCACTCCGCTTGATAAACTAGAGCCTCGCGACAACAACAACAAAAAAAGTTCCCAAGTCTCTCTTCAGTCTCAGCTCGGAACCTTTTGGGCTGAATTGACTAAAAAAATATGGAGAGAGAAAAACGACGCGAAGTCAACTTTTCAACTGCCCGTGCGGCTGAAAACTCGACCCACTGGACTGAGGACGCGTCGCTGTGGACGGCACCAGTGCAAGTCCCTCAAGTGGACGTCAGCAGCGCGGCTTGTGTGTGCGGTTGAGGAACCATGTGGTTGAATGGAGCAGCTGCGCTTTCTCATAGTCTCCCCGTTTTCCTGCGCGTTCTGTCAACGTTACTGTAAACACAACAAGGAGCGCCGCGCGCTTTTATCGCTTCTCGGCGAGGCGCGGCGGCCAATCGGCGCCCGTCTCCATCCTCCGCTTATTCACTCGGACCACGCCCCCCGCCCTCCGATTGGCTGGGCGAAAAAAAAAAAAAGACACGGGCAATAATAATAATAATAATGTGCAATGAGGATCGGTGTGTCTGACCTCATTCCTGTCAGACTGTAGAAGGGAGACAAACTTAGTGTATTTATTGAAGCTCAGCGGGCTTTTTTTTTTTTTTCTTCCCCAAATAAAAATGTGCAATAGTGAGGCAATGAAAAGTGGGATGAAGGGGGAGACCAACCCACCAACAAATTCACAGCCTCTATTATGCATCACAGCCTCTCGCATAACATAACATCACTGCAAACAAGAATCTGTATTTACACTTTGAATTGCTTTAACCCGTAGTCGAGAACACCAAAACATGTTTCGGCGCATCTAAATAGCACATTAAAGAACTAAAAAAAAAAACAGTGATTGTTCACCCATCTCAGCCCTCCAGCTCCATTCTGTTCACATGTTCATGCCATGTAGGATCACGTTACAGTCGGTGACGCTAGATGTCAGGCTAGAGCCAAAGGGAGCTGATGGAGTGTGTACACCGCGCACGAATGTGTGTGCGTGTACAGTAGTGCTATATATACAGAGCTGCCTGTCATTAAAACAGAGATGATGTCATGCTCGGCGGTGGTTGACTGGGATGTGCAGGGAACTTGGTAGCATTGCCTTGCAAAAATAAATGCATTTATAAGCATATACATGTTTTTAGTTTTTTATTACGCAGTGTCTGTTAACATCATGTTAGTGTTTTTCAAAGTTATTTTAGAAGAATTAAATCATGGTGGAAAACGGAAGTATGGATTTTCACACAAAACTACAACTTTATTGATCAAATATATCCACCTTATTCTAATTTGATTTTTTAAACATTTTATCTTTACCCATCCTTTTTCAACAGCGCTTGTCATTGATTGGATCGTGAACTGGCCAATCCCAGAGGCGCACACCCTAGACTGGTTGCCAGCCAATCACAGGGCACATATAACAAACAACCATTTATGTATATGGAACATTTTAAATTTAAAAACAGTTGGGTCAAAAGTAACTCAATTATGGATAAAAAATTTTTTTAAAAAAAAAGGACCGATCCACTTTATGGGTCAATTTGACCCAAATTTCTGGGTTGTTTGAAATAAAATGACCCAATTTTTTTTTACCCAAGTAAAGGATCTGACTCAAACTTGGGTACCCAAGTAGAGGATTGGCCCATTTTTGACCCAAAGTTGGGTTATTTTTTTACCTGTTCATAATCATAACTTCATTACAGTGAATCCTTGCAAATTTGGAATATTTTATCTGCTGAAAAACACACCTTCTGTGCATGTGGAATCTTGGAGCTAACCGAGTTGAGAAGCTAAACAGTGCTTTGGTGTCATCTCACAACATCTATTAGCAATTATAAACCTTTTTGGGTGGGCGTGAATTACTCAAATGTTATCCATTTGTGTCTCGAGCCCCCAACATAAACCACGGTGCGACAGTTTATTTGAAAAATCATGTGCGCTTCTTATTGCATTTGTGCTCGTCGTTAGCCTAATAGCATAATTGCCCAAGTTATTTGGGGGATTTTTGGAAAACAAGAAAAAATAAACCATAATCTAGTTGCCTCGATTCACGATGACCCGGATGACTGAGACTCTACACGGACACGAAAGAAAAAAAAAAATAGTAATTAAAAATTAATGAAAAAATGACTTGGGGCAAATGTGTTTTCAGGCTAACAATGCGAATAATAATGAGCTCATTCTTCAATCCAAACATTACAAGCACTCACATTTGTGAGCCGAGTGTGTACAGTCCTCCTCCGGGAACCCGACGCACAAGGCTAGCAAACACCCACATGTGCTCCAACAGGTAAAGCGGGTCTACCTGTAATCTTATCTGGCTGTGTGAGCCGCAGCCGTCAGGGGGAGTTTCCACTATGTCACCGGCAGACGTCCCCCGCTCGGGCGGCGCGATGTGAAACGCCGTCACGCCGGCCTATCGCCGCATCATCTTCATCACAGCCGCAAGGATCCGTGTGTTTACCCCAAATACACCAACACTTTTGTCTGGGCTGTGTTGACGCCTGCAGGGATAGTGTCATGATGAGAGAGTGCAGCGGGAGAAGGAGACTTCAACAATGACTTCATAAAAAAAAAAAAAAAAAAAAAGAGCGTTCGGCGCCGGGTTGCGGTGCATGCTGGTATTAAAAGCGGTTGTGGATGCTTTTCTGAGACTGCTGTTGTTGTCATCTTATACTTCTGGGTATTAAAAGTAAGATGACATTTTGGGATAAGGATTTTTGAATGACTTATTTGTTCTTTTACAAGAACTATTTACTTGTTAGGTTCAGCAGAACGCAACCACTTATAAGTGGCAATTCATTTTGCATGCATCGGCCACAAACACTGCTCACAAACAGGGACATGTATTGGGCTTTGTGGTGAAATTCCAGGATTCATTTAAATCAGGAGTTGTCAAAGTTTTTAGAACAAGTACAAACCCCAAAAAAAAAGTTATTTGTAAAATGTATTGAACTCATTCACTGCCATTGACGGCTAAAAATGACAAAGATCCATTTTAACTGGGCTGGCAATATCGTTGTAAGCCACTGTAACATAATGCGCACTTTTGAATATTATGCCATATTATGGGTTTGCATGGCAAAGTTGGTGGGAAAAGGTTGAAAAGATCTATCACAAAAAGGTTGGAGACATTTGGATGGCTGGATGGAAGAATAACAGGAAATGCAAAACATTCTGAACAACCTGAAGACTATGAGAAGACATGACAGGACCCGATTCCATGCTGCACGTTTTGACTGGATATGTTAAATGTAAAAAATGGTGGCGGACTATAAAGTAGGGTGAGTTGCATGTTCGTTTTGTGCATTTTGACTAAATTCGCTTAAAAAAAAAAACATTTGGATGGAAAAGCCCATTCATGTCACTTTTGTTGTCAGTCAGCTAAATGTCTTGTGGCACAGACGCTCTCATATGACCTCATCTCATGGCGCAGTCGCCTCAAATTTCAATATTTGCAAAAATAATAACAAATGGAAATGGGCATCAATCATGTGCTTGTTTTGGGCATTTTCACTAAATTTGCTTAAAAATGTCAAATTTGGACGCTGGATCCATTTTTTAACATGTGCACTGAAGAGTTAAAAAAAAAAGAAAAAAAAAAGGTCAAATTAACTTGAACTGTTACGGTTCTCGTGCCTTTCAGGTTCATCATGAATATTCACCCGGAATCCCAATACGGCTAAACTTTTGTGCGAGTGGCAGATATTAGAAACAATACTATCTCAGGTGTTCTAATTAATATTGTGTTTGCGGAATATGAATAAAGCAGTAAAATCGACCCGTTTTTATCCATCTCAGGGGGCGGCCATTTTGTTACTGAAAATATACGCGCACGTATCTCGGACTTGAGATCGGTGAACAGTTCCTTCGAAGGATTTATTTTCAGAAATTTCTGAGACACGCAGAAAGGACAACCAAACGCCATTATCATTCCCCATGTGTGTGTGTCTCAGAAATTTCTGAAAATAAATCCTTCGAAGGAACTGTTCACCGATCTCAAGTCCGATTCAGAAAATCAACATTACGAACACGCGGACAACAAGGATCGTTTTCCAACAAGGGAAACCTCCAAAACCATTATCATTCCCCATGTGTGTGTCTCAGAAATTTCTGAAAATAAATCCTTCGAAGGAACTGTTCACCGATCTCAAGTCCGATTCTGAAAATCAACATTAAATGACATCACAGTTGCTCATTAATGCCTATTAAAGTTTATTTTATTTTAACAACAGTTAGTTAGAAACATCCACACTTTAGAACTTCATAATAAAATCTTTAGCGCTGTAAGTTAGTGTATAGCCCTCGAGCCAAATGCAGTCATGTGACAGTGTGTGTGTGTGTGTGCGTAACCCCGTTTCTCCACAGACAGATTTATGATCCCAAAGCCTGTGGCCGATGGGCTCAAAAAGACAACGCGAGCGAGGCTGAAGTGCGCTTTTTCTTCCCGGTGCAGTCAAACAGAGGTATTCATTACAACGCTCTCGCCGGCCTTTTCAGCTGCCTCGGAATGACGCGCCAGTTTGACCTGCCTGCTCGTCATCCGCGGGTCAAACACAACGAGGCCTTTGTGTGCACGCCTCCCAGTGTAAATGTGCCTGTACGTGTGTGTGTGTGAGATTGCGTCCAGCCCTAACTGAATTGGAGACTTGCCAAGGATTGGAAGTTTTATAAACCAGCGGGAAGTCCCGTCCACCCTGCAGTCAAATAGAGAAAGTGAAGACGAAGCAGCGATTTGCATACGCGCACGTTTTTCTCTTTGTGACTCATGCTTGGGTCACTTTGTCCCTTGAGTGTTTTTGTGTGGATGTGTCAGACGGCGCAGGTGGCTATCGCTCCATTGCACCCACCTAATGCTGCCAGCCCTTACATAATACTAACTTTTTATTTTACATTGGGCCATACTGGACCAAAGCTTTTCTTTTGTAGGTTTTTCTTACATTTGGCCTCGCTTTTATTACAGTGTGGTGTGGTTTTGTTGAGTGTGTGCGCTTGTACAAGTTGAACTAGTTTGACCTCATATTATGCAAACACGTTATTCAAATTAGAATTCGGAGAAGGGCGGAAATAAGGAAATAAAAGGAATACTAAGCATCTCCTTGGAAGTGGTCAAAAAGATCATCCTTGGTTGTT
Source organism: Vanacampus margaritifer (assembly GCF_051991255.1). Lineage (NCBI taxonomy): Eukaryota > Metazoa > Chordata > Actinopteri > Syngnathiformes > Syngnathidae > Vanacampus > Vanacampus margaritifer. Next base: position 16,641,196 of record NC_135448.1, on the reverse strand, counting down.
ATCAGACCACAACATATCTCCCAAATGATTTGGGGAGAATTGAGACAAATAGAAGCATGATAGTGGTCGCCTCATGCAGCCCTAAGACTTTAGGACTTGTTCTGCTGAAAGGACTTTCGCCTTTAAAAGGACTCAAATTAAAGAATATCTGAGTTCTGTAAAGTTATATAGAAACCTTTGCCTGTCTGTTTATCCTTATGAGAAAGATGGAACAAATGACAGTGGGTCCTTTTCTGCCAGATGTGGAAGACGGTCCGCACTAGGCCAAAATGGCCGCTTTCGCATCAGCAAGGCAACTTCGCCCAGCCCACGTTAACTCATTCACTGCCATTGACGGCTATAGACGTCAAAAATTCATTTTAACTATTTCTATTAGTTTAACATTTTTTCCCACTTTTGTTAACAAGAGTATGAAAACCTAGAAATGTTTTAATTGTACATTTAGAACAGATATAAAATTTATGATTAATCGTGGGTTAACTATTGAAGTCATGCGATTTATTACAATAAAAAAAAATTCATCGCCTGACGCGATTAAAAAAAAAGAAAAGAAAAGATTATTAAAAAATTAGGAGCGTCAGGTGATCACATTTTTAATTACGATTAATCACAAATTTTATATCTGTTCTAAATGTACAATAAAAAAAATTCTAGGTTTTCATACTCTTGTTAATAAAAGTGGAAAAAATGTTAAACTAATAGAAATAGTTCAAATAAATATTTGACGTCTACAACCGTCAATGGCAGTGAATGAGTTAACAACGTGCAAATCCACTGTCTTAACTGGATTCTCATAATAACTGTGCCAAGTATAGGCAAGTAAAAAGCGCACAGTGATTATATATATAATGGCCTAGCTCAGGTCACCTATCTAATTATGTGTGACAAAGAGGCCTAATCTTACAGTTCAGACCAGAATCCTATTTCAGAGGCGAGGAGTGCCACGTTTAGGAAGCCTCAAACTGTCCGAAAGACGGCATTTTTCATTGACCATCCATCTTTGACTGCATTAGTCCTCACTAGGGTCGCAGGTGAGCTAGATCCCATCTTAGTTGACTTTGGGTGAGAGGTGGGGTACACCCTAGACCAGGGCTGGGCACACTCGGTCCTCGAGGGCCTGAGCCCTGCAGGATTTGGATGTTTTCTCTTCTCCAACACAGCTGATAAATGACCAGATCATCAGCAAGCTCTGCATAAGCTGATAACGATCCTGTTGATTGGAATCAGCTTTTGTTGGAAGAGGGTGTTGGAAAACGATCCTTGTTTTCATGCGTGTTCGTAATGTTGATTTTCAGAATCGGACTTGAGATCGGTGAACAGGTCCTTCGAAGGATTTATTTTCAGAAATTTCTGAGACACGCAGAAAGGACAACCAAACGCCATTATCATTCCCCATGTGTGTGTGTCTCAGAAATTTCTGAAAATAAATCCTTCGAAGGAACTGTTCACCGATCTCAAGTCCGATTCAGAAAATCAACATTACGAACACGCGGACAACAAGGATCGTTTTCCAACAAGGGAAACCTCCAAAACCATTATCATTCCCCATGTGTGTGTCTCAGAAATTTCTGAAAATAAATCCTTCGAAGGAACTGTTCACCGATCTCAAGTCCGATTCTGAAAATCAACATTACGAACACGCGGACAACAAGGATCGTTTTCCAACAAGGGAAACCTCCAAAACCATTATCATTTCCCATGTGTGTGTCTCAGAAATTTCTGAAAATAAATCCTTCGAAGGAACTGTTCACCGATCTCAAGTCCGATTCTGAAAATCAACATTACGAACACGCGGACAACAAGGATCGTTTTCCAACAAGGGAAACCTCCAAAACCATTATCATTCCCCATGTGTGTGTGTCTCAGAAATTTCTGAAAATAAATCCTTCGAAGGAACTGTTCACCGATCTCAAGTCCGATTCTGAAAATCAACATTACGAACACGCGGACAACAAGGATCGTTTTCCAACAAGGGAAACCTCCAAAACCATTATCATTCCCCATGTGTGTGTGTCTCAGAAATTTCTGAAAATAAATCCTTCGAAGGAACTGTTCACCGATCTCAAGTCCGATTCTGAAAATCAACATTACGAACACGCGGACAACAAGGATCGTTTTCCAACAAGGGAAACCTCCAAAACCTGCAGGAGTCCGGCCCTCGAGGACCGAGTTTGCCCATACCAGCCCTAAACTGATTTGTCAGCAAATCGCAAGACATATTGAGACAACGAACCTCTCCCTTAACATTCTCACCTATGGATGATTTTGAGTCTTCAAATGAACCTAAGATCTGTGTGGAAGGATGCTGGACTGTGAGTCAGATGGGCTAACCCCTCCCCTACCTGATCTGTTTTTTTTTTTTCTCAACTGACTTCATATTCCTTATGAGGAAAAGTAATGATTAACTCACAAGTCCTCAGAAAGTGACAAGAGTGGTCTGTTCACTTCCGATATCCACTGTGGATCCAAATGTTCAATAAAGTCTTTGTTAGTAACAAAGTGGGAGGCGCTATTGGAAGGCTCTAAAATTTCTATTCCCGTACGTCAAAGGGCCAAATAAGTCCAGCGAGTCCAGTCAGTTGACTGCCACGGTCACACCCATAAAACTTGCCCGTGTGCGCACATACGCAAAGAGACGCACAAACTCGCCCTCAACGCAAGGCAAGGCAGAGTCAGTCAAGTACCAGTCGACCAGAGTCAAATCAGGAGGGCAGACACACACACACACACACACACACACACACGCACTCACACTGACACACAACCATCCACTCCAGCAGTCTCACAGCACTTTCAGACACTCTGATACAACAATCTTTTTTTTTTTGCATTGTATAAAAAGCCAGAGGACTGGGAAGGAGCACGGAGTGGGAGCACAGACGAAGGAGGGGGGAAAGGAAGGAGAGCGATTTCGGCGCATGCACAAGTCGTCAACGCCGCATTTTGTTCTTTTGCAAATTTTCGAGACCGACGCGGTCGCTGCCATCAAGCGGACGGTCGACATACGATGGACGGATGCACTGCGGATACTTTGGATCGCTTGGAGAGAAGACACCGCTTGGAGTTGGATCCGGCTGGAACAAAAGCTGCATGGAGTAGCATATGGATGGATATAACATCAAAAACAGAAGAGAAGAGTTATTTGGTTTTTTTTCGCCTGTTCGGGACGGATCGGAGCGAAGAATTTGCGGGGTCGCTTTGATTTTGGCGGAGAATCGATGTCTGGGAAGAGACAGAGAATCAGGAAGAAGTTAGGCACTGAGGGGAGAAAGATGCTGACAGAATGTACAGGAGGAGGGGGGGGATGACTGCATGACCCCCCCCCCCAAAAAAAAACATTCTATTACTGCATATCAGCAAGGACTGCATCGCTTAATCTCCCTCGCTGATTTTTTTACCTTTTGTCTACTCCTTTCTTTTTTTGAAAATTTAGATCCACATGCAAACGACATACGCTGACTAAGCTTTGGAATATACAGACAACCCCGATATAACCTTGCACCCCCCCCCCCCTCTCCCCGACTCCCCCTTCCTCCTCCCCTTCTACAAGCATAGCATCCTCCGGGCAAGTCAGGTCAGGGGAATGGCGCGTCTGTCCTCACGTAGCCCAGGGAGCGAGCGGTGTCCTCAGCTCGCCCAGCCGCTAGCGGGGGTCGATGAGGCTCAGCCGTGGAGCTCGGAGACCCCTCTGCAGCTCCAGACAGGCTCCAGACGCACTGACCTACATCAGCCACCGCCAGACGAGCAAAGAGCGGAGGAGAGTGAGGGACGGCGACGAGAGAGGGGGAGAGAGAGAGAGAGAGAGAGAGAATGACGACGAAGGACGCAGAGATTTGCGAGGGTGATCAAATTAACTGCGAGACAAGAGCGAGCGTTACAAAATATATAACCTTAAATCCCCTTTTGAATTGACTCCTCTCAGTCCTCACCTTACACGCCTCCCCTCCCTCGCTCATCCTCCCTCCCCCGTCAATTTCCTATGATCGGCATCATACCACCCGAATCGTCTCTCACTGTCGGAGGATTAGTCGTCTCCGGCATGCCGACTTATCCGTCTGCATTAAAAAAAAAAAATCCCCAAAAAAATCGAAGGAGGCAGAGGAGGAAGGTTGGCGCAGGGAGTCGGTGTCCGCCGCCCTCGCTCGCTCGCTCGCACTCTTCTGCTTTCCAGAAGCTCTGCAGTGCGGCAGAAAGGGAACAGTTTGTGCTCCAGCCATCACGAGGACATACGCGCGTGCTTAGAATAGCCGTGTTCATTCCTGCGGTGTGTCTACCTCGCCGCGTGCGATCATTACTCCCCAACGACACTAAACGAGGATCAATTCCAATAGCGAGGCAGATAGATCAGACTAACGGGAGCGCGGCTCTCCGGGGACGCCGTGTGGCGGTGGAAGTCAGTCTCTAATGCAACACAGCTCAGTCACACTAACAATGTCTCCTTTATCCCCAGGTGAACATCAGTAAACCCCGGGGAGTAAAAAAAAGAAAAAAAAAAAAGAGGCAAAGCATATTAGAAGGTTTGGTCAAATCTACCCGGGTCAACGTAACCTGGTAGGGTCAGCAACTGACACATAGATTGGGAAAAATGGAAGGTCGCCCGAGCCGTACAGGGTTAATTTCGTTTTCTCCTCTAAAGCCCTTCCTGATTTATTGCGAGCCGCTCGACCTCTCGGTTCATCTGCAGAGGACGGACCCCCGTGTTGAGGCTGCGGACATTTTACACCAAGTGTTTCGCTGAGATTGAACAGATCACTGGAGATAAAACTAAATCCTCGATACCTTTACTAGTCAGTCACGCTGCAAGACTTCCAAATTGCATCTGTCACTTAAATGACAGCTTCTAATGGAGTAAAAGCTTATTTGCCGCCGACGTCTGGCCTAAAGATCGTGTTAACAACATTGGCGGTAATACTTGAAATAAACGGATACGCTTGCGGTGAGCCGTTTCTGCCTGCTCGCCGATTATAAGCTAAGATATTTCCCTTTCGAGGAAACTTAGAATCTGTGTATGGAAGCTGAGAAATACGGTTGCTTAGATGAAATACCAAAGAAAAAAAATTGGATCGAGGACTAAAATGGACATTCAGACGGCTTACAATTCCCAGGCTGTGCGTATCAGAGGTGACGACATTGCAGCTTTTCTTTCCATCTTAATTACGCCAATAATTTAGGAACACACGGTAAATGGTTTAAGAAAGTGAGCGGTAATAAAAAAGGCGATTCGATACGGTTTTCATACTCGGGGTGCAAAACGATTCAAGAGCGGTTCCATTTGAAAGCGGAATGATTCGATTCGGGTCGATATATACGAGAGGGTATGACGCAATAACGTGTCAGTAAATGTACATTTCCTTCAATATATTTCACTCCAATATTCAATACGTATCTCGATATACTTCAAAGAGGAACGATTTGATCCTTTTAAATCAAAAAAAAGATTTTCCGGTTCAGACCGGTTTTTGATCCCAATGACTTTATTGCAGCTGTGCGAGTGCTCGTCTCCGCATTTACGCAAAGAGGTCGAACTCGGAGTTGCAAAACGAAATCTTCTCAAAATGCTGCCGTTTCTTTTATAACTTGGATCGAGCGAGCTCTCATTTGACGGGTATGCTCAACGTGTAATGCATCCGTTGCTGCTTTTCAAAAAAAAAAAACATTCAACGCCGTCGTCTATTTACTTAAGCATACAGACGACGGTGGTGCGTTTCCTGCCGCTTGATTACGGTTGAAACTCTGGACTGGTTGCAGTCAAATTTTCAAAGCCGGTGCCGATTGAGACAGATAGACGACGATGTATATGTTGGCTTTGGAAGGGAGTGATCAGGTCCAGATGCAAAGAAAAGTGGGTCACCACACTAAACGTGTGCCAGACAGTTTACTTCCCTATATGTACACTGCTTGCAATATGCATTCGAAGAGTTGCCAAGTCAGACCATTTCCCTTCCCATCTCCCAATATAGACTGAGTGCATCTGTCAACTACCATCTGGCAAATATCTAACATAAGCACACATCCTATATGCATGCATGCACGATTCCCCGACTGAAAATGGCTCCAGCGTAACAACGGGGTGCATCTCACGTCTTTTGTCTCGGAATCCAAACTAGTAGTTGCCGTAAAACCCCCCCCCCCCCCCAGACCCTTTCATGCCGAGCTCCTGCCATCTCAAACAACAGTGTGGTTTGCTGCACGGATCTTTGATGAAGCGTTTCAACACGGCTGAGGCCATGAGGGGATACTGTTGGATCGGGACCAGCTTGATCTCCTCTGCAGGACTTTGAGAATAAGTGTTTGTTAGGATATTTGAGGCTGTTTTGCTGAGGCTTTATTTGCATTCTCGACCGCAATGTATTATCAAGGCCAAAAGTCTGCCAGTGGAGTTTTCCACATAGGAGAACTTTGGTGGAGCCGTTTAGAATGCGGGTATGGAACTGAAGGGCCCCGGGTTCAAAGACATTCATTGGGATGTACAGCTGAGCAAGGAAGGAGCCGTTGAAGTTTTTAACTGAAGGTGGATCAAAAGTGGACTGTTTTGTCAGGTTGTTGAGAGAAATGAGTTTTGGAGCCTGGAAAAGCAAACATGGAGTAAATGCTGTGTAAATTGAGTACATGAAGAAGAACACTCTTATTGCAAATCATCCTTCCTCATTGAAATGAATTGAAATTCCGTTAATGTGTTCCAGCCTCAACAAAATCCGAATATGCTTGTAACGTGTTATTTAATGTATCTATTAACATCTGTTGGTCACTATGTTCAAAATTTGCTTTCACTTTTAACGCTCATTGGGGAGCTGTGGTTCTTTTTTTTTGTCAGCAGCCCAATGTGAAAAATTTGTTCAAGACATAAAATGTGTTTTAATCCTAATTCTGCCTACTGTGAGCTCTTTCTATCTAGAAAAAAAAAAAAAAAAAACACAAACTGAAAATACACGACAGACTTTTTCCTCCCCTCCCTTCGCCTTCAGCTTTTTGTCTGCACTTCACATGTTACAAATAGTGACAAATGACGTCGCTGTGAGGGTTACGGGATAACAGCAATATCTAGATGAACTCAGAGCATGTAAACAATTGGGAGCAGACAAATACACACACACACACACACACGACTGGGCTAAGAGAGGAGACCATGATTCGAGCGGACAGCCAGTGTCAACCCATGGGGCATTTCAGCAGTGTTATGATGCGTAATCATTCAGTTGTCTAAGGAGGTGTGTTTGCGTGCGTGTGCGTGTGTGTGCGGATGTGACAGCGCCGCCACGCACAGGTCATTCCATAGCAATGCCCAGGGTGCATTGCATTGATTAGCGTCTGAGTGTCGGGCACATCTTGAGGCCGCGGTGTAGCAGCGCCGATGCGATGACAAGGGTGGAGGGATGGTGGGGGTGCGGGGGGGTTGGGGGGGGTGGGGGTGGGGGGCTTTAGTGTTCTTAGAGAGGCGGATGCCCAGTATACGTATGTGTGTGTGTGTGTGTGTGTGTGGGGGGGGGGGCTATTATTATTCCAGTCAGACATTCTAAGGAATATAGTAAAAGAAAGAAAAGAAAGGTATCGTAATCCCTTAAATAGAGATTTTCAATTGCAACTATTAGTGAATGCATTTTATTTTCACTATTGCCAAAGCAAAACCACAAAATACGATGTGAACTACACAAAGCCCTTTTCACACTGCATTTAGCAGGGCTCAGTGTGTAAATCCTTCTAAAAAAAATTTGGGGTCAAAAATAACCCAACAATGGGTTAAAAAATGGAGTCAAGAAATTGGCCTTTTAGTGTAAAGCAACTCGTAAATATTGGTCAGATCCTTTACTTAAAACTTTAAACAACCTAGAAAGTTGGGTCAAATTGACCCATCAAGTGGATCGGTCCATTTTTGATCCATAATTGGGTTAGTTTTGACCCAACTGTTTTTAGAGTATGTATGTGGCGAGGGTCAGTTGAGCGAGGATGGTGGCACGGAGATATTATATTTTTATTATTATGGCAAATTTATTTATGAATAAACAATTCAAGTGTCTACCGAAATACTGCAATAGTTTTTCTTTGTTGCTCGTGTCTTGGTCATTCTAAAATAGAGCAAAATCAGGGCTTTTTTTTTTTTTGCAGCAGCAGCAATGAAAGATATACCATGCCAAAAAAAAAATAATCTAAATTTGTACTTCCTGGTAGTTTGCTGGAAACCGGTCATTTCACGTTGCCACACTTTCACAGTCAGTGAGTGCAGTGTGAAAAGGGCAGAACATTGATATGCAGTTAAATCTGGGACTCTGTCAATCAAATGTCCTCAAACAATAGAAAAACTAATTTTGCAAAACATTTTGGTAGATATTATATTTTTATTATTGTGCCAAATTTATTTATGAGTAGCGGCGTGACGAAACAATCCAAGTTTCTACCGAAATACTGCAATCGTTTTTTTTTTTGTTGCTTGTGTCTTGGTCATTCTAAAATAGAGCAAAATCAGGGCTTTTTTTTTTTTTGCAGCAATGAAAGATATACCATGCCAAAAAAAAAAAAATCTAAATTGCTGGAAACCGGTCATTTCACGTTGCCACACTTTCACACTCAGTGAGTGCAGTGTGAAAAGGGCAGAACATTGATATGCAGTTAAATCTGGGACTCTGTCAATCAAATGTCCTCAAACAATAGAAAAGTAGTGCTTTGGTGCCATGTTGTGGCATCTTGGCGCAAATCAATCAGTACACTCAATTTGATTATTTAAAAAAAAAAAAAACTTATTTAACAACCGTCATGTGAAAACAAGATCAATCCATCCACCAGCTGCAGTTGGTTACGTGCGCCTCTCTCAACAGAAAGCGGCGAGAGAGTGCGCAGATTTGTTTGTTACACAACACTGAGTCAGTGGCGGCGAGTATGTGCAGTAAAAACACAGATTTGGCAAGCAGCCTAAGCACTTTTCATGGTAATTGTCACATTAAAATAAGTGCACTCATATCGGGCCAGCGGAAACTGGCCTGGACTGACCAGTCCTAAAAGGAAAACAAAATAATAATGATTTAGTAATGTTGTTGAAGCCTAGCAGGGATTTTCGACAAGAGATGGGAAGAGGGAGGATGAGACGGAAGACAGAAATAAGGGCTGTTTGTGTTCGCACCCGCGCACACACAACAGTACGGTATGTCTGTGTGTTCACCGCCTCACATTTTCTTTTTCGGCTTTTTTTTTCTGCCTCCGTCTCCCCCAGGCTGTGTGTTGCTTTTCCTAGCCCAAGGAGCCTCATCTAAGCGGGCCTCCTGAGAAAAACGCCGAGACAGGGAGAATGAAAACTGCACAGTGTACGGAGGTGGGGGGGAGTGGGGGGAAGGGGGGGGGTACCCCATCAACAGGTCAGCTCTGCCCTGCACACTAATGAGTCACGCAATCTTTGAAAATGCAACCGCTTCAACACTTCAGGACACATTTGTGCAAAACCGCCTGCAGGAAAGAAGTCAATACTTGAAAAAAAACAAAAAAAAAAAACAGATTTAGTGCGCCAAGCAAATCAAACAAACGACAATTCAGCAAAGACTTTTAATTGAAATCGAGCAATCACCTCAGGTAACTCTTCGGATGTGTGGCGGCGGCCAACGCCGCAGCGCTTGCCGGCTTGTGACACAACAAGCTGCTTATGTGTTATGTCACCCGGTGTGGAGTCATTGCAGGTGAGAAGAAAATCCGCTGATTCAGACCAGAAATAGATCTGGCAAGCTAGTTACCTTAAAAAAAGCGGAATTTGCCCTTGTCGTGACGATACTGCGGCACACGCTCGCTGGGCAATTTGCACTAGCACAACCTAATACCGTCCAATACAAGCTCAAATCGAATAAATAGGAAGTTTTTAATAATCGTGATTTAAATATCAATTCAAATAATCCCTAATTATTAGTTTAATAAAGAAATTTTACACATAACATGGCAGTTTTTTTATTTTATTTTTTATTTTAGCAAACGCTGTTAAGCTAGCATGATGAAGGTCGCTAACACTGCACTTCCTGTTAGTGCTCTTATTTTGAAACCTATTCACACCACTTACAGTGCATTACTTAGTCGACATCAATAGTAATCGGAGGAGGTTTTCCCATCATGCTTTGTTGCCATTACAACTGATATATATATATATATATATATATATATATTTTTTTTTTTTTTTTAATGTGTGTGTCAATTATAGACATATTTTCACTATTGGTGGACCGATCGAACCTTGCTCCCGCAAGATTGTATCCTCGCGGTATTTGTGAGTCCACAAACTCCCGAGAATCCATCTTGTACCGCTCCCATTGATTTCCACCGATACGGACCAATCACAGAGCGACATTGTATTTGGGGGGACGGGATATGCAGCTGTGACGAAAACAACAAACAAACAAACCAAACATGGCGACACCGGTGGACGAATGCGTGGACGCTGTAATTAATTCTGTTCTCGCTGAATGAGTCTCTTGTATCCACAAAACCGACAATTTGAACTCAACGCCATGATATCAGCTAGTCACAACAGTCGCACGTCGGTGACGACATTTTCATCCTTGGTCGAAACAAAAGTTAGGTGGACGTGCACACGATTCCGCTTCGTCCAATCAGCTCGAAGTGTTGGACAGCATGCCCCGCCTTTCCCGAGCCAATCAACGCGGAGCAGTCCCAGGCTGATATTGTAGAGAACTCCCTCGAGTGAAGCACAATCTGGCTATTGCCAGGCTAGGACCGATCGGCGCGGTCTCTATTCCTTGCAAACAGCCGGGGTCAACTGTATATGTAAATATACGGTTAAAAAAAAAAAACTCAGCAGCCCAAATGGTGTGTCGCAGCAGCAGGAATTAGCCAGAACGTCCAGATTACTCACTCCAAGATCACCCATGATGACCCATGATAAGCAGTATAGAATGTGGCACGCGCACACACACATACAAAAAAAAAATAAAAAATTTAAAAAAAAAAGAGCGCAATGATGACATGTCAAATCGGTAAAATTACAGAATGAACAATACTGAGCTCTCCAGAAAAAAAAAAAATAAAAAATTGATGGATTCTTATACACGTGTAGGCCTCCTTGTGACTATTTTGCATTTATTTAACTAAAAAAAAAAAAAAAAAAAGAGAGCAATGATGACGACATGTCAAATCGGTAAAATTACAGAATGAACAATACTGAGCTCTCCAGAAAAAAAAAAAAAAAAAAAAATTGATGGATTCTTATACACGTGTAGGCCTCCTTGTGACTATTTTGCATTTATTTGACAAAAAAAAAAAAAAAAAAAAAAGAGAGCAATGATGACGACATGTCAAATCGGTAAAATTACAGAATGAACAATACTGAGCTCTCCCAAAAAAAAAAAAAAAAAAAATTGATGGATTCTTATACACGTGTAGGCCTCCTTGTGACTATTTTCCATTTATTTGACAAAAAAAAAAAAAAGAGAGCAATGATGACGACATGTCAAATCGGTAAAATTACAGAATGAACAATACTGAGCTCTCCAGAAAAAAAAATTTAAATAAAAAATTGATGGATTCTTATACACGTGTGCTCCTTGTGACTATTTTGCATTTATTTGACTAAAAAAAAAAAAAAAAAAAAAAAAAAAGAGAGCAATGATGACGACATGTCAAATCGGTAAAATTACAGAATGAATACTGAGCTCTCCAGAGAAAAAAAAATAAAAAAAATTGATGGATTCTTATACACGTGTAGGCCTCCTTGTGACTATTTTGCATTTGTTTGACTAAAAAAAAAAAAAGGAGAGCAATGATGACGACATGTCAAATCGGTAAAATTACAGAATGAACAATACTGAGCTCTCCAGAAAAAAAAAATAAAAATAAAAAATTGATGGATTCTTATACACGTGTAGGCCTCCTTGTGACTATTTTGCATTTATTTGACTAAAAAAAAAAAAAAAGAAAAAAAGAGAGCAATGATGACGACATGTCAAATCGGTAAAATTACAGAATGAACAATACTGAGCTCTCCAGAAAAAAAAATAAAAAAAAAAATTGATGGATTCTTATACACGTGTAGGCCTCCTTGTGACTATTTTGCATTTATTTAACTAAAAAAAAAAAAAAAAAAAAAAAAAAAGAAGAGCAATGATGACGACATGTCAAATCGGTAAAATTACAGAATGAACAATACTGAGCTCTCCAGAAAAAAATAAAAAATAAAAAATTGATGGATTCTTATACACGTGTAGGCCTCCTTGTGACTATTTTGCATTTATTTAACTAAAAAAAAAAAAAAAAAAAAAAAAGAAGAGCAATGATGACGACATGTCAAATCGGTAAAATTACAGAATGAACAATACTGAGCTCTCCAGAAAAAAATAAAAAATAAAAAATTGATGGATTCTTATACACGTGTAGGCCTCCTTGTGACTATTTTGCATTTATTTAACTAAAAAAAAAAAAAAAAAAAAAAAAGAAGAGCAATGATGACGACATGTCAAATCGGTAAAATTACAGAATGAACAATACTGAGCTCTCCAGAAAAAAATAAAAAATAAAAAATTGATGGATTCTTATACACGTGTAGGCCTCCTTGTGACTATTTTGCATTTATTTGACTAAAAAAAAAAAAAAAAAAAAAAAAAAAGAGCAATGATGACGACATGTCAAATCGGTAAAATTACAGAATGAACAATACTGAGCTCTCCAGAAAAAAAAAAAAAAAAATAATTGATGGATTCTTATACACGTGTAGGCCTCCTTGTGACTATTTTGCATTTATTTGACAAAAAAAAAAAAAGAACTCACACGTAACGTACACTGCGGGTTCTGTTGGGGACCGGGCGAGAGAGTCAACCTCGTCACATAAGGAAAGCTCGCCCATTTTTTTTTCCACACGTCCCCTCCTCTTCGCGCCGAGCTGCACATTTACGTTAACGACACACAACTTGTAGCACGCCGTTGCCTCAGCATCGCATTACTGGAGCGTGATGTTCCCAGCTCCGGGGCCAAACTCTGTGACTCTGTGACTCTGTGTGTGTGTTTGCAAACTGCTGAGCACAAGCCAGAGACCGGGTTCACACCGGATTAGCTGTGAGTTGGCTAAACACCAGATAGCAGAGATAACAATGTTTGTGCCCGTAGGTGTGTTTGTGTGCTAGATGAGAGGTAGTGAGTGGGGGGTGGGGGGAGGGGGGTGGGGGTGTCAGCTGATATCAGCAGGAATAAGCCAAAACACTGATAAGGCTTTTTCAGCATCGGCACTTCTAATGGTCGGTTGGATGCTAACGAACAGGGATGCTGTTTACTGACCTTTCAATCTTTTCAACCTTTACTTTCAATCGGCAAAAGAAAAGAAGGATGGTAGGATGGAACGAAATAACCACATTTCTTTACCCCCCCCCCACCCCTTCCCTCCACTTCCTCTCGTTCACCTTTCCTCCATCGCTCCTCCCCAGAATAAAGCCGGCAAAGATGAGCATTCATCCCGCCTCGCCGTGGGAGGGGAAGGTGAATCTTTTAAAAGGCTCCTCGCGTTCCCCAGCCAATCGATTGATGTTGAAGTGTTTAACTCGCAAAAGGGGCCCTCGCGTAAAAAAAAACGCCTCGGCCGCCCCCGTTCACGCGCGGCAGCGCCGCAAATCTTCCGCGGGACCCCATTGATGTTGCTTGTTTTACCTGCGAAAGAAGACGCTAATCCCCCTTGATGCTCGCCAAGGTGATGTATTCAGGGGGCGAGAGGGGAGGACCGCCTGTCTGTCAGTGCCGCATAAACAAAAGATGCCGCTTCTTAGCCGACGTGGAAATAAAGGCAAGACATCTCCTACAGGAAGCTATATTGTGCGCGGAAGGTGTCGAACATCCTGCCTGACATATGAATTGTGGGAACGGCGCTGCCCCGACTTGAAACAAACACTAAGAGGATTGGCAGCCTCTGCTGGCCTCGGCGCCGCCGCACAAACCTTGCCGCAATTCAAGCGCTATTGCAAGTCATACAAATTGAGGCTCATTTTCAATAAGAGGGAGATTATTTCAGCCGCTTTGGCATAAAATGATCTTCCAACAAACCATTGTTGGCGACGAAAAGCGCACGGAGACAGCGAATATGATATCAAAGCAAAGAAAGGAGCTTTGTCATCTATTTAAAGCAGCTGTTTTTAGACAAGCCCTTAAATGCTTGTCAGTCTTGTGGAAGGAAAATAATAATAAAGGACCTTTAGGTACATCTGTAATCTCCAATGCGAGGGCTGGATGAAATATTACAAGTATATATTGTAGGTCCAAGTGGACAAATCTGAATCATCTGTTTGTTTGTTTTAACTCTCTACTTCTATGTGCTTTTCAAGTGACACATATCCAATATTCACGAATAATAATAATAATGCATTTTAGATACTGTTAGAACTGGGCAGACGCTTACCTAACCCTCTTCATTTAAATGACGGTAATCGCAACATTCATTGTCCGACTTCCTTTGGCAATTACTTTGCTAATTTAATAATATAGTTGTCTATTTACGGCATAATAAATGCTCTAAAATATACAGTGGGTGTTCCTAATGTGTTTGTCATTTATGCGCAGACTGAGGGGATTTGGTGGCATTTAAACAACTAACTCTTTGACTGCCAGACGTTTTCAGAAAAGGGATGCCGTGGGTGCCAGCCGATTTAAGCATTTTTGACTGATCTTTCAAGGTCCACAGAAAATTCTGTGTTTGGACTATGGAAACACACAGACTACCAAATGAAAGATTGGACTCTCATCTTTCATCAGAACAAAAAGTTTGTTTCTACCTTATTCCGTTTTTCAGTAATCAGTAATCAGTAATCAAAAAAAAGTTTTTGGCAGTCAAAGAGCTAACATATTTGTTGTTTTTACCCCCTTTTTATATGCATTTAAATTCACCATCCGCCGTTTTCACTGAAGCAACCACCTTTCGCTCCAGGTTTTACTGGATTTTTACTGATTTTGCAAGGACCACAGGATATTGTATATTGTTATAAAAACAGAACCTACCAAAATAAAGATTATTCTCTTCTTTCATCAGGAAAAACAGTATAATTGTATCCGTTTCCGATTTGCAGAAGTTTAATCAATATTCGCAAACCTGTTGAAAACAATGGAAAAAATAACTTGTTGCAACATGGCCCTGGCTGATCTCTTATACTCTGCTGCCGCCTTCTGCCCATTTTTTGTAATAACTACCATTGCTTTATGCCACCTCTTGAGGTCAGAAGCTGCACCAAAGCCCACTGTATGCTTTTGCATTAATAAATAAAAACATTTTAAAAAAAAACGTATAAATATGTTTTTGGGAGTCAAGGACAATTAAATTTTAAATGACGTATTTTTACGTTTTTGGGATTGAATGAGACTCAAAAAGGTTCTTATAAAACATCATAGACAGGCTAACCGAAATTAGCAGTAATCTTACAGTATTTCAAAACCTCCAAACTGCTCACTTTTACTTACGTTGCATCTCTACCATTACGCCTCAGTGCTGCCAGGCATGTTGTGGCACAAAGTGGTACTGCACTGACGGCAGGGTTGCTCGTATAGTGTAAAACAAAAAACCCATAAAAAGCCATCACTTAAAAATCTGCAGTACAACAAGGACACAAAAAATAACAATCAAACAAAGAAATCAATCAATAAAAACAGACAGTTTGAATAAATAAACAAATTCTTTGTCAGCTGTCTGATACCTTAATATTTTACAAACACCACTCACTGGCTTGCTAAGATTAGCAGCAAATTAAACTCTCTCCGTCTCTTTGTCACCTTCACACAAACACATACATAATAAGCACACACACACGACTCATCTTCATGTGGGAGTGTGAATAGAGAAGGCTCCAGTCTCCTCTAAATCCCTAAAAGCTGTCATTGACTTCAAACATGCGCACATATACACAAGTCTTCACAGTGGAGTGCCTCTGCCAACGTCTGGCTTTATTTTTCTATAGGATGCTTTAGATATGGGGCCCTACAGCCCAGACCTGCCACACTACAAAGCACCACTCACTTCATTTCATCTCAATTTAATGTTCTATATACATCAAATAAACCAGTGCCCCTAAAGTCACATCATTACAAAGTTAGATGTGGAAAATGTCTTCGTTTTTTAATTTGACCTTAAAATGGCAGAAGGTAAACCTTTTTGATGCCGTGTAAGGGGTTTGTATGAAACATTTCTGTCTCAGTGCCAACATAAGAGTTGTACTTATCTCTTTGACTGCCAGACGTTTTCAGAAACGGGTTGTCGCCAGTGCCAGCCGATTTAAGCATTTTGACTGATCTTTCAAGGTCCACAGAAAATTATGTGTTTGGACTATGGAAACACACATACTACCAAATGAAAGATTGGACTCTCATCTTTCATCAGAAAAAAAAGTTTGTTTCTACCTTATTCCGTTTTTCAGTAATCAACAATAGAAAATGGTTAGTTTCACCTCTGTTTTGCAAAAAACGTCTTTTAACGTCTTTGGCACTCCTCCATAGGATTTTACGTTATTTAACGTTTTTGGCAGTCAAAGAGTTAAATTTGGAAACTACGTTTTTCACCAATCAGGAACAAAGTGGTGTCTTGAGATATGAGTTTAATTCATAAAAAAAAAGTGTGTATCTCAAATCACATTTTCCCAGTGAAACAAATGGAAATGCCATTAATCCGTTCCAGTCTTCCCCCAAAGACAAGAACATTTGTTTTTATGATGGTTTTGAGGTGACGGTATAAGACAGACAAACGGATACATGGTTCATTGAGGTGTCTCAACTCCTCTCAGCTAATCAGTACGGCACTAATATGAGTTGTTCAATGCAGAGGATAAAGAATATTGGACTGTGAGTTCTGTCATATTGTTTGTCTGTGTGTTTCTAGACCTGCACATAAGTCCAATCACACCACAACATAGTCACTATATAACGTTAGCATTAAGAGACCAGACTCACAGTCTAAGCTACGTGGTTGCTTTAAATACACAAACTGCAATTCTCTGTGTGTTTATGCGGAGCAAATTTCAACACAGAAAAGCCCAAATCACCACTTTTAAATAGTGTGCACCTTTTCACGCGCGTAATCTTGCGACGTGGGATTTCTTGTAGATAAGGTGTCAAAGTGGCACAGTGTGTTCCTGTGCATGTGTGTGGGGTGAGGGGGCATATAATCTATTCCGTGACCCACATTTATGTGTTGAAAGGCAACAAAACTACACTCCAGCCCTCCCATCCAATTTCACAGCACATCACTGTCAGCGTGTGTGTGTGCGCGCGCGTGTGCGTGTGTGTGAGAGAGAGCGATAAAAGGACCGAGTTATCCATCTTATCCAGAGGAGATGTTTTGAAAGAAACTATTAATAAATGCATGAGAGCCAAAAGAAAAGGGATCATTCTGCGGCTTTGCAAAAATAATAGCAAGAACAGGAAGGAGGTTTAAGAAAGAGAGAGGGGGAAAAAAAAAATCAAAAAAAAATCACTGCTTGTTAGCATTCTAGCAGACACGGCTCGCTACGAGCGATACGTCCTCGCGGAAAGACGTTATCTGTGGTCAGCTTTCCGATTTATTATTCGCAGCTCGGTGAGAGAGAGAATGGTGGCGAGATCAACAGCAGTCACTTACAATATGTCCCGCAGCGACGGCATCCTATTCATGTGCAAAATAAAGATTAATAAGCAGCGCCACGCAGCCGAGAGAGGCTGCAAAGTTGGCAAAAGCCGGCAGAAGCTCCCAGCTTTGATTTTGAAGGCTTATATCAAATGCAAACTAGATTATGGGAAAATAACACAGAAAGGATTTTTTGATGTATTATTCAATAGCAGGTTATAGATGAAAACTATCCAAAATATTAGGTGCACTGAAAGTTTTGTCTTTTAACTCATTGACTCGCAGCCATTTTTACTGAAGCAACTCCCTTCGCTCCCCGCTCTTTTACTGGATTTTGGCTGATTTCGCAAGGTCTACAGAACATTCTGTTTTGTTGCTACAAATAATGGAACCTACCAAAAGAAAGATTAGAGTCTATTCTTTCATCAGGGGAAAAAAAGTATAGTTATGTCTGTGTTCTTTTTTTGTCAGCAGTTAGCATTAGAATTTAGCTAAGTTTCATCATTATTCACAAACCTGTTGAAAACAATGGGGAAAAGATTGTTGCAACATTGCCCTGGCTGATCTCGTATACTCTGCTGCCACCTGCTGGCCGTTTTTTGTAGTAACCACCAATTCTTTAAGCCACCTCTTCAGGTCAGAAGCTGCATCAAAGCCCTCTGTAAGCTCTTGCATTAAAAAATAAATAAACATTTAAAAAACGTATAAATATGTTTTTGGGAGTCAATGACAATTAAATATTAACTCTTTGACTGCCAGACGTTTTCAGAAACGGATTGTCCCCACTGCCAGCCGATTTAAGCATTTTGAGTGATCTTTCAAGGTCCACAGAAAATGTTGTGTTTGGACTATGGAAACACACATACTAGCAAATGAAAGATTGGACTCTCAGCTTTCATCAGAAAAAAAAAAGTTTGTTTCTACCTTATTCCGTTCTTCAGTAATCAACAATAGAAAATGGTTACTTTCACCGAAATTCTCTCTTTTGAAACAAAAAACGGAGAAAAAGAGCTTTTTGTGAAACGATGTTATTTCATGCACTCTAGTGAATTGTACACTTCTTTTTGTCCATGAATGATGCCACAAACACCTAAATAGTGCTTTACTTCTGTAAAACGCTTTCACCAACAATGAAAAAGTGTTTTTTGATTGCAAAATACGTTTATTTCCATTCAACAGTGTAACAATTTGACAAAACAATTTCGCAAACTATTTACAAATGTGTGCAACTGTGGTACTACTTACAATGATGTGGATGTTTCAAATACAGTTTTTCCTTTTGTAACGCTCTCCTGCGTGCAAGGAGACGCCAGGACTCGCACAACAGTTTACTTTCACTTTCACATTGGTCCGTTTTGCGTGCAAACGTTACACTTTCTTGACGGCCTTTTTTTCCGGGGAATAAAAAGCAAGTAGCAGACTGTACACACTTCCTCCGATGAATATGCATTGGACTCGGGGCACTCTCCGTCGTCCGATCGAACGTCCGCCTGTGCGTGCTCGGTTGCGTTCCGCGTTACGACACCGTCATAGCCGCCGCGTCAGCGGTTCCAATTTCGCCGTCAAGCTCGGATTCACCTTCATCATCATCGAGGATGATCACCGTCGTCATCAATGTACTATTTTAGCGTTGGTCGATGCCTTTCGTCTTGTAAGTGTAGAGCTGCTTGCAAACGCTCGCCATTGCCCGTTCCCTCCTCCATCTAGCTCCATCTAACGTCTTCTACTGCCGCGTCAATGCTTCTCAACCACGGAGTCACCACCCTCATCTTCATCATCGATGATGATCATCGTCGTCAACAATGTGCTCTTTCAGCGATGCTTTTGGTCTTTGAAAAAAAACGTCTCGGGCGTGAGCTCCTCGCGACCGGCCGCCATTTTTCCTTTGTCTTCCATTCTCATTTCCTGCTCGACGCTCTAGCTCCGCCTCTACTGACGCCCACCCGATCTTGTCAAAAGAGAGTCATCGCTGCCCTCTAGGGGCCAAAAATAGTCATTAGGCACAACAGACAGACTGGAAACTTTCACCAGACATGCGGAAGGGTTTCCTCTACCCGTTTCAAAAAAAATAAATAAAAATCATTGGATGACGTCTTTTGACGTCATTGGCAGTGATCCGTAGGTTTTTACTTGACGTCTATAAACGTCAGTGGCAGTGAAAGAGTTAAATAACGTATTTATTCAAACTAGAATATAGTAATTCGAAGAACACAAAATGACCATTAACTTTATGATTCCAAGATTTTGGCTCCCAAATACATTAAAGAACTGCTGAATGAAAATACTATATGTAACCCAACTGTGCTATATGTGAAAATGTACGTGTGACACTTAAATGAGAGCATTTCACTTCTTTCGTATTCCTTGGCTACCTTTTGTAGGCTACGCTGTATGTTGCCGTCCATCACCAACTTGCAAGAGCTTTCTTCTCCTCTTCATCTTTTTTTCATGTCTGACAGAATTGTGTGGACTTTGTTGGCAGCCCGAGGAGATTTGGCTCACTTTTTCTTTTTGTTGTTCCTCATTAGGTGAAAGCGCCGCTGAAAAAGTCTGGTCCGGCGCAGTCTACTGTGTCAGAGGGTGTTTCAAACAGGTTTAAAGCCCCTTAGCTGTTAGGTTTGACGTCCATTCAGGCATGCTATTGCCTTTTGATATTGCTTTTTTTTTTTTTTTTGTTCTTCGGTAATGAACGCGTGCGAGCGAGGGGTGTCAGCGGTCCGACATGTGAACCTTCTCCGCGTCTGGCGATATCACACTGAAGCTTAGCCACGCATACACGCCTAGAAGGGCCTTTCGGAAAGACAAGACGGGACCGCGGAGACCTTTTCAAAACACATTAAAACAGGGTCAACCTCACTGAGGTCCAGGTTTGCGGTAAAGCGACACATTCGAGGGGAAGCGGACGGCGCACATGGGGGGGGGCGGGGGGAGGGGAGGGGCTTAGGGCTTTCGCATGCGAGTGCACTCTTCACTAAACCTTGGGAAAATGTGCCCTTTCATCACACACTGTATTCCCGTGTGCATCTGTCCATATGTATTTGCGTTTGCCGGCCCTAGAGAAAACACTGTATACTGTACACAGTCACGATATGGTGTCATCTAGTAGAGCGGTCTGACGAGACCGAGCAGATCAATCTCAAGACTTAACATTGTTGGAGTTACTGAAGCCCACCAGTTTCCTATGCGCATTCACCGAACTCTTCTTTATTGAAAAATAAAATGTTTTTTTTTTTTTTTTTTCATAATTCAAGACATAGGTATTTACTGGTGAACAAAATGAACAGTGAGAGTAGCGTTTTCATTGAACCTGGCTCTCTTCATCTTGAATTCAGAAAGTGTTGTGTTCTTGTATTGCCCACCTCCATGCAGCTTCTACACGGTAAATTTTGTAGAGTAAATTTTTACTCTATATAGAGTAAAGTTGACTATTGAGATAGGGACCGAATGGATTCAGTTTTAAAGTAGGCAAAGATTTACACTAGGAAGAGAGTAAAATAAAGAATTGGAAAAAATAAAATAAAAATCACTCAATGGTTGAGGAACGAATGAACTCACGACCTTCATCTTGGGAGACTGCCCCACTACCACCTGAGCTATTTCCCTCCTCCTGTTTGCTTATCTCCACGAGACCAAAGACATTGTTTTTGGTCTCTTGGAGTTAGTATATCACTCATGTCAGCTGGAATCTTCCTAACACACCGCAGGAGCTGCGTGGCTCAGGGAGTAGATTGGCTCTCTCCCAAGATGAACGCCGTGAGTACGTTCCTCCACCCTTGAGTGACTTTTATTTGCTCCCCCCCCCCCCCAATTCTTTATTTTACTCTCTTCCAAGTGTAAATATTACTCTAAAACTGAGTCTATTTGATCCCATTCTAAATAGAGTCAAATTTACTCGACAGAATTTAATGTGTATATTTGGTCCAACTCTAATCAGTCAACTTTACACTTGGAAGAGAGTAAAATACTGAATAAACAAACAACAACTCAGCATTGCAAATCATGCAGTTAGGAGGCTGACTCCCATTACTCAACTCAACTATATTTATAGAGCCCTTTGAAAACAACCACCAACGTTTTGTACACCTAGAAGCAACCGATACAATGAAAACCGCAGAGGCCCCAGAATTGAACCCTGTGGAACACCACGCGTTCACTGTCATACTCACATACTCATCACACCATTTTCTTTTACTACCTCTTTGACTGCCAGACGTTTTCAGAAAAGGGATGCCGTGGGTGCCAGCCGATTTAAGCATTTTTGACTGATCTTTCAAGGTCCACAGAAAATGATGTGTTTGGACTATGGAAACACACATACTACCAAATGAAAGATTGGACTCTCATCTTTCATCAGAAAAAAAAGTTTGTTTCTACCTTATTCCGTTTTTCAGTAATCAACAATAGAAAATGGTTAGTTTCACCTGTTTTGAAAAAAAAAAACGTCTTTTAACGTCTTTGGCACTCATCCATAGGGTTTTACTAAACGTTATTTAACGTTTTTGGCAGTCAAAGAGTTTTAATGGGTGTGTGTCTCCACCTCTGCCAAACCCCTGAGACTGGCTCGCCGAACCCCCGGGGGTTGAATCGAACCCAGGTTAAGAAGCACCATTCCAGACAAAGCACCGCACTCGAGAGGATTTTGAGCACGCAGATATATTTGATTGGATTGATAGGAGGATGAACGCTCGTCCAATCCAAAACACTGCCCTTTTTTACTCCCCTTAAATGAAAGCACGCATGATCGCACATCTCCTACCTCAGCAACAATCTGTAACGTGAATGTCTGCGCATATCAAACCGGTTGTGTGTGCGTGTCTCAGTGCATCAGACTAGTGAAGAAAAGAATAACCCAATTATACAGACAGTCTGCCCCCTCACAGGCGTACACGACGGTAGGTAGAAAGCGTGTGCATGCGCGTGTGTGTTCAGACAAAGATGATCACAGCGAAGGGAAAAGTGATTTTTTGACGAGTAGCGCTGAAAAGGAGGCGAGCCGGATGAATACCGAACGAGCACAATGTGCTCGGCACAAAGACGAGGCCGCAAAGACTCAAGCAGGCTGCTAAAAATGTGAGGAAATGTCAAACACATCAAAATGTTGGAATTTCTTCTAATGAGGAATCTCCTGAGTGCACACCTCAATTCATGTTGCTTTTTTCTGTGAAAGGAAGGGTGGAGTAAAAGAGGGGGGGGGGGTGGTATGTAGCCCTGAACCTGACACTTTGGAGGATGCTGTTGCATAGCAACTGCTGAGTACCTAAAAAGCACCCAAAAAAAAAAAAAAAAAAAAAAAAAAAAAAGCAAGGCTATTTGGCTTGTTAAATATTCCCTGCCAGCCAAAGTATCTCTAAAATCCAAACGCGTTATCACAGACAGAAACACAAAATTGGCATCCACGGCAAGCAGCACGTCTGCGTTGTTTATTGACATGTTTATCTGATCAATATCGAAAACATGAACGCGGGCTCATAAATACTTCCAAAGATGGACATTCTGCACAATCTCCACTTTTCTCGTCGGTGTCCCGTGCCGCGTTTCATTGTCCGTTGCCAAAGGCACATATTGCGTTCGCATATTATCTAATAAGCCCGTGCACAATGGGGAATTAGCATTTGAAATGCCAGCGGTGTTTTCGCAAGCTTCCGACATGGGCCGGGGATCAAAGTTGAGCCATTTTGTCATATTACAGATAAACACAAAGCAATTTCCCCTTGAATTTATTAGCATTTCAGACAGGACCCATCATTCCGTGGACGCTCGCTGATGCGCACCCGCACGTCGCGCTGCTGTGTACATTCATGCATCTGTGTGTGTGTGTGTGTGTGTGTGTCCTGCAAGATGGGCAATTTGAATAAAGCAATAAGCTGCAGCAGTTGTCGGTTGCTTGTAAAGTCGACAAAGGCGACCCCCAAAGGACAAACGGGATTTGTTTTTATTGAACATGCCAAATCGTAATCAACAAGCACGCACGCACTCGCTGGCCACCTCATTAGGTACACATGCATCTCATAGGTGGGCCCACAAATAACATTTTTATGCCTTTTTTTTTTTTTTAAAGTTGGATTTAGATAAAAATTCTACTAAAATCGTGGATACAAATATGAAGAAAAAGTGAGACTACAAAAAACTGTAAACATTTATTTTTTACGGAAAAGTATTAGGGTCAATGAAAAAAAAAAAGGTTGGCAGGATTTTCACTTTTATCTCAGAATTTTGACTTTATTCTCAGAATTTTGACTTAATCTGACTTTACAGTCAGAATTCTGACTTTAATCTAAAAAAATCTTACTTTATTCTCAGAATTCTTACTCCACAGTAAAGACATTATTTTCAGAACTCTCAATTCATTCTTAGAAGTCTCACTTTAAAGTCAGATTTCTGATTTCAGTCGGAATTCTCAATTTGTTTTCAGAATTCTCACTTTAAAGTCCAAGTCACAAAGTGAGAATTCTCACTTGAACGAAAAAAAATTCTGAAAATAAAGTCAAAATTCACTCAGAATTCTGACTTCTAAATTTCTAAAATCTTATAAAGTCAAAATTCTGAGTGAAAAGTGCGAGTCCTGCCAACCTTTTTTTTTTTTTTTCCCATGACTGGCCCTAATCATCTTCCTTATATTTTTATTTCAAATAAATTGAACACGTTTTAAAAGACTATAATCAAAGATATGGGGTTCTTAACCAATACTTCCCGGCTGATGTCATTTCTGTTTGCATCTTATACCATTCGCGTGCGGCATAACATCTAAATTCCGCTTCACCATGTTTGCTTTGAACTCTGGGCTCCTCTAATTGACACGTGTCTGCAGACCTCGCAGTTACCGCCAAAGAGATCCGCTACAAAATTAAGACTCATGGTCAAAATAGGCAATATTTTCTTCTGCGACAGCGCCAACTACTGGCCTGGCAGCTTTGACAGCATTTACAATTCCGCACGAACTGGGATTTTCATGACGGCTTATTTTTTTCATTTCGGATTTACGTATTTTTTTTTTCCTAGCTATTTTTTGAGATGGTGTAAAAAGTTTGAGAACACCGAATTAGGGCATAACCTCAAGTCGTCCATTGACAGACATGAGCAACAAAGTGAGAGCATTAGTATGTATTAGCTCGCAGATGGACCGCAGCGTTCCCCTGGTGCTCCCTGTGATGATGAACCATGTTCCCGCTTATCAGACAGGACACACTCAACACTCCTCATCTGCGTTGCTCTCAGTCACACACACACACACACACACACACACACACACACAAGAGAAGCGCCTCGCCGACGGCCGCGTGCCAAACGCGCAGTCCCTCTTTTCGAACCGTATCCCCGGTGAGCCAAACCAATCAGGAACGCATCGGCCTTTAACTTCAAACATGCTCATCAAGCGCACGTGCGCATATGGGAAGCCCGCCGATGCGGCCGAGCCTGCGTGGCGACGTCGTCGGGCTCCACGGGAGTCGCTTAGCTGCGCTACCGACATTACGAGGCTGCGTTAATTACCGCTCGCGCTTGATGCGCTCCCGTCAGCACGTGTCCCTTAAGGAACTTCAAGTGACAAAGTCCTGACGCAGATGGTTGCAATGCAGCGAGAAATATGTGCGGAACATATAGCTATGATGGGGTTGTTGCCTTGGGTGTGATCTTAATTTGCATATTGTTATTAAGTAAGAAAGTGACGGGCCGTAAATATTCATCCAATTTCAGAAAAGTGACTCCCACTTTGTTGAAATAGCTTTGTAACTTTTTGACGTAAAAAAAAAAAAGAGAGAGGTAAAGTCAACCGCAGTTGAGAGCATGATTGAGTGATTGATTGAGAGCTTGGGACTTATAAAGGGGAAAGGAGAGCCAGCGGTGACATGACTTATTTAATAGAATTATTTGGTGTTGTTAGCTCTGAGAAACAGTTGGCTCTTATTTTAGTCCAAAAAAACACCAGCTTTTCCCATTAAAATTCAAATACAAATCAACTATGGCCAATCGGAAAAGAAAAAAAACATATACAGTATTTTAGTTGCTAATACTATTTTATTTTTTTATTTGTGTTAGTAGTTCACATTAGTTTAGCGATAGGAACAGGTTTGAACAGCAGCAGAGTCTGAGACAACACTAGCTAGCTCGCTAGCTAGCCTTAGAATTGAAAATCGGTTGGTATAATTAATGACAATGTTTAACCTTTTTTTAAATGATTATTATTATTAATAAGTAGATCGATAAATTGATCGGGTGCTTCAAGTAAGTTAAAATTGGGGACCGTTGATACAGGGCAGGATATAGGACCTTATTTGATCACTCAGGAAGTGAGATACGTAAAAAGCTGCCAAACTTTTTTCTTAATTTTTTTTTTTAAATACTTTTATAAAATACATAACAATAATAACTCCGCCTCCTATTTGTCGCAACAGTGAAAATGAGATATTTTCATGAATTTATAAAAAAAAAAAAAGAAAAGAAAGAAAATGGACACCGAGACTCAATGTAAAAAAAAAAAAAAAAAAAGTGTCAAAAGAGTGCTTGGTCCTAACTCAAATAAGTACGTAAGTAAGTTGAATCAGTACTTCTTTTAACATCAATGTTATAACTTACATTGATGTTTCTGCATTTGGCAATTTATTATTATATTATATTATTAGTATGGGATTTTTTTTAATGGGCTTGAGGTGAACTGATGAATACACACACACTCGCACGCATGCACGCACACACACACGCACATACACATACACCCACATACAAAAAAAAAATATATATATATATTTATATATATATATGTGTGTGTGTATATGTATATATATGTATATATATTTAAAAAAAATAATAATAAAAAAAAAACATTTATTAAACGTTTTTAATTTATTTGTTTTTTTAAAAAAAAGAAGAGCAATGATGATGTCAAATCGAATGAACAATACTGAGCTCTCCTGGGGGAAAAAAAAAAAGTACTTCTTTTAACAGTATCTCAACTAGTATTTGTACTTCTACAGTGTGAGTACTTAAGCAGCTGCTCTCGATACTGGATCCAAACCTGAATTTTAACAAACACATTCAATCGATAACATCAGAAGCTTTTTCAGCATCTAAAACAACCCCATAGCCAAAATCAAAGGAATCGTGTCTTAACCTGACTTCTACAAACTATTCCATGCGCTTTTCTCCAGCAGGTTAGACTACATACTGTGACGGACGGCCTGCTCAACCGGACTCACTTAACACATTACAAGACAGCTACAACACATAAAGATGCTGACTGCTCTACCAAAATGATGTCAGAATGAGCTTGTCATAGATTACTAGAGCATTTTTAGTCTCAATGCTTCCTACAATAAAAACTCATTTGTTGTCCAGCTTATTTATTTTTGATATCGGGACACTTTCTCACAGATTGGCTTGGAGGCAGCGCAAACATAGTCAGACTGATCTCCAAAGAAAGTGTGCACCCTATAACACATATTTTTTCTTTCTTCTCACCCCTTTACTCCCTTGACCTCCATCAGCTAACCCGCTCGGCAGGTTGACCGCCCTTCCCCCCCCGTTCCGTTGCTCCGAGCGGCGGGTACAGCCCGGCTTTGAGTGATTATCCCGAGAATATCCTGACATGCTTCCCGGGGCTACGCTTGAGTCGAGCCGCGGAGCTGCTGAAGCAGAATACCTTTTTCCCTGCACTGCATGCATGCATGCCACCCCCACCCCCGGGGGGGGGGCTCTCACTTCCAACCACCACAGAAGCCAGGAAATATATTTTTGTTGTAGATTGTGGGGAATTCATAGATAGTCAAGTCTAGCTCTTTGACTGCCAAAAACGTTAAATAACGTTTAGTAAAACCCTATGGATGAGTGCCAAAGACGTTAAAAGACGTTTTTTCAAAACAGAGGTGAAACTAACCATTTTCTATTGTTGATTACTGAAAAACGGAATAAGGTAGAAACAAACTTTTTTTTTCTGATGAAAGATGAGAGTCCAATCTTTCAATATGACAGAACTCACAGTCCAATATTCTTTATCCTCTGCATTGAACAACTCATATTACTGCCGTACTGATTAGCTGAGAGGAGTTGAGACACCTCAATGAACCATGTATCCGTTTGTCTGTCTTATACCATCACCTCAAAACCATCATAAAAACAAATGTTCTTGTCTTTGGGGGAAGACTGGAACGGATTAATGGCATTTCCATTTATTTCACTGGGAAAATATGATTTGAGATACACACTTTTTTTTTATGAATTAAACTCATATCTCAAGACACCACTTTATTCCTGATTGGTGAAAAACGTAGTTTCCAAATTTAACTCTTTGACTGCCAAAAACGTTAAATAACGTAAAATCCTATGGAGGAGTGCCAAAGACGTTAAAATACGTTTTTTTTCAAAACAGAGGTGAAACTAACCATTTTCTATTGTTGATTACTGAAAAACGGAATAAGGTAGAAACAAACTTTTTTTTCCTGATGAAAGATGAGAGTCCAATCTTTCATTTGGTAGTATGTGTGTTTCCATAGTCCAAACACATAATTTTCTGTGGACCTTGAAAGATCAGTCAAAAATGCTTAAATCGGCTGGCACCCACGGCATCCCTTTTCTGAAAACGTCTGGCAGTCAAAGAGTTAATTACAGGGGGGGGGGAGCTAAATTAGCATCATACTGGGACAGATGGTGGATGTAGCTGCGGGTTGAAACATATGGACATGAAAAAGCACAGCGATTGGCTATCAATTCAAACCTGTACACACGCAGGCCGGCGTGTGCATGCATGGAAACACGCGCGCATCTACCGTCTGTTACCTCAGTTAAGTGCGCCGTAGGGCTCGGGAAATGTTGCGCGGACAGATGATGCAATAATGTCATATTATGGATCAGAGACGTAAATGTAGGCCAAAAGACGCTAACGTCGCCGCTCCGACTGAGGAAAAATACATAAAAAGAGAATAGTAGTAGGAGGATCCACTGTTGGTCTTCTCGTTCTTTCTCATCTTTCGTCCTCAATTTCCTACCGCTCCTTTTATGAAGCCTAATTGAGGGGAAGTTACCATAATCGAAACGTGTCTCGGTGATTGACATAAATGCATTTTTCTCCGCAGCCCAATCCCACTCGCACGCACGCCAATAAACACACAGGACCTATATATGTCACAACGATGGAGCAATCACTCCCCACCTTCAGCCTATACAAAGAAATGAGGTGGCGTTTTAAGCGAGGCAGTCATGGCAGGGGGGCGGTGATGCGTTTGGCATCTATACGTGCTGCCGACTAAATGGCTATACAGTAGATTGTTATGTGCATTCATGGAAACTTCAAGACAAGATGCCGCCACTTTGGAAGTGGAGAGGATGTCTTCGCCTTAGGCTCGGATGACGGAGCCCGGCCTAATGGCAACGTTTCTTGTGGGAAACGTGTGTGACATCTATTCAGGTACGGGAATGCGGCGAGGTGTATGAAAGAATGGGAACAGAAGATGCCGGAGTGGTTGAAAGTAGAACAAAAAAGTGGAAGGACAAAAGAGGGAGACTTTTCTAATTAAAAACGAGGAATGTAAGATCACAATATGTCCCACCGGTTACTGAGGCCATGAAACAGAAATTAGCCTGCTAGCTAACGCGTGTTCCATTCCATAGCAGTGGCAAATGTGGGAGTAGCAATAAATGTAAATCGTTATTGAAGTTACTTTTTGGATTAACTGTACTCGTGAGAGTAGTTTTAAGGGTAGGTTGCCCATATTTTCATTTCCCCCCCAAAAAAAGAGGACACTCACCTCAGCCTTGAGTTGCCTAAGTGATACTCGAAGTTTACTCAAAGATGCCATGCATTATAAACAATTTTAACGTATGCCTCTGCATGATAGGTAGCAAGTCAAACTAAAAAAAACATAACTCTCTAAGCTTAACATTTTTTTTGCCCCTCAATGTACTTTTCAACCTCTAGCAATTGACCCTTTTAAAATGTATTAATTCATCCACCCATCCATCCATTTTCCTAGGATCGCGGGGGTTGCTGGAGCCTATCCCAGCTGGCTTCGGGCAGTAGGCGGGGTACACCCTAAACTGGTTGCCAGCCAATCGCAGGGCACACAGAGATGAACAACCATACTCACAATCACACCTATGGACAATTTGGAGTGTCCAATCAACCTGCCGTGCATGTCTTTGGAATGTGGGAGGAAACCGGAGCACACCGGAGAAAACCCACGCAAGCACGGGGGAGAACATGCAAACTCCACCAAGGAATCCCGAAGCCCGGACTCGATCTCACGTCCTCTGCACTGGGAGGCGGACGTGCTAACCAGTCAACCACCGTGCCGCCAAATTTATTAACTCTTTGACTGCCAAAAACGTTAAATAACGTTTAGTAAAATCCTATGGAGGAGTGCCAAAGACGTTAAAAGACGTTTGTTTCAAAACAGAGGTGAAACTAACCATTTTCTATTGTTGATTACTGAAAAACGGAATAAGGTAGAAACAAACTTTTTTTTCTGATGAAAGATGAGAGTCCAATCTTTCATTTGGTAGTATGTGTGTTTCCATAGTCCAAACACATAATTTTCTGTGGACCTTGAAAGATCAGTCAAAATGCTTAAATCGACTGGCACCCACGGCATCCCTTTTCTGAAAACGTCTGGCAGTCAAAGTTAATTATTATTATTTATTTCATTTTATTTTTTTTTATCAGGGAGATAAGGGGATTGAACCCCTGCCACAACTATGTCACTGGTTTGGGAGAGCAGAGCACTACCAGTCGGAAAAATTCTGGGCAACCGACACAGCTCAGCTCAGTATTGAAACACTTAGAAATTACAACAATAACAACACGTACATATATAACTAGCCTCCAACAATCCCCCCCACAATCAACTTTGAGCAGTCCACGGTTTGACCAGTTGCAGTCCAAATTCACAAATTCACACATGCTAATCGATCCCGTGAAAAACTATGAAAAGCCGCCTGGGCCAAAAGTGGACGTTTGGTCACCTTATTTATTAAGGATGTATTTTGGACAGTAGTATAAAAATCCTATTCACTCAAAAGCAGCACTAAAATGAGTTCTGCTGCATTTGCAGTGCACCTGAAATGCACTGAAAATGCACCACTCTGTATATATGAAAGTTTAATGAGCATGTGTTATCAGTGAGCGCTATATTGCTCGCACAAACACGCCACAACAGACATGAATTTGGCGGGCCATCCTGTGCACGGGAAAACACAAATAGAGAGACTGAGGAATCAAGACCTAAATTGGGGTTGACACTCCTTTCCCTCACAATCCATTTCCCTTTCAAGAACGGGGACCAGCAGCTAATAATCTCCCTCCATCTCGCCCACTAGGTACGAATGGAAGAAGACACCAGCAACAATACTCATTTAGCTCGTCAGTCCCCAACAACCGGAGATGGGGGGGGGGGGGCACACCGTTGACCTCCTCCCTGAATGCTGAAATGACTCTCGCTGTGTCTGAGAGGAGGAACGCCAACTCTGCCGAA
Organism: Vanacampus margaritifer; assembly: GCF_051991255.1. NCBI lineage: Eukaryota > Metazoa > Chordata > Actinopteri > Syngnathiformes > Syngnathidae > Vanacampus > Vanacampus margaritifer. The sequence continues at coordinate 16,610,197 of NC_135448.1, read as the reverse complement.
CCCCGTGGACGGCGTCAAATCCAGTATCATTAACACACCCCGGTTGGTTATGAGGAGCACATCTGCAGAGCGGCGAGCGAGCGAGCGGATGAGAGAGCGTGCGAGTCAACGAGAAACAGGAAGACAGTCATGGCCTGCCAGCGCTCCCCTTTACAGATTAGGGCTTGACATTTGGAGTCAGAGCCGGTGAAATGTCAGATGGGTTATGACAGGAATGGTGATAGGCAGATTATGACTGACCTCTGACCCGCGACGTCCGAAAGGTCACAGCTCACTCAACTGCCGGCTAGCTAATGTGCGTTAAGATCAGGAAAGGAAAAGGGCCGAAAAGGATTCACAGGGAACCGTTTGATGCAGACTGTTGTCAGCGGGGATTGACAGTTCAGTCAAATAAGCCTTGAACCATTTAGTTGCCGTTGCCTTGTCAATCAAGCCTCTTGGTACATAGACTGGCAGGAGTAGATTTGCCACTTGAAATAGTAAATATTTTACAACTTCGGGTAAGATAGAACAGACAAGAGTGAGTGGCAGCTTGTTTCTGTAATGTTTTAATTGTCTGAAATGTCAGAACATATAGACACGATTGAGTGGAATCTCGGGATGGGTATTTGACTACTTTTCCTTGATTATGGTGAAAGTTACATAGTAGATCAATTCATTTTTACACACTTAACTCATTCGCTCCCAAATACATATAAAAAAACTTTCTATTTTAACTCTTTGACTGCCAAAAACGTTAAATAACGTTTAGTAAAATCCTATGGAGGAGTGCCAAAGACGTTAAAATACGTTTTTTTTCCAAAACAGAGGTGAAACTAACCATTTTCTAATGTTGATTACTGAAAAACGGAATAAGGTAGAAACAAACTTTTTTTCTAATGAAAGATGAGAGTCCAATCTTTCATTTGGTAGTATGTGTGTTTCCATAGTCCAAACATAATTTTCTGTGGACCTTGAAAGATCAGTCAAAAATGCGTAAATCGGCTGGCACCCATGGCATCCCTTTTCTGAAAACGTCTGGCAGTCAAAGAGTTAAATATTACCATGGTCCGCAAAACATATTTATACGTTTTCTGTTATGCTAGAGAATACAGAAGGCTTTGATGCAGCCTCTGACCTGAAGAGTTGCTTAAAGCAAACGGCCAGCAGGTGGCATCAGAGTATAAGAGCTCAACCAGGGCCATGTTGCAAAAAACTCTTTCCCCCAGTGTTTTAAACAGATTTAAGAATAATGATTCAACTTAGTCATATTCTTAAGCTAAATGCTGCAAAAAGGAAAAAGATAGAAATATACCTTTTGTATGATGAAAGAAGATACTCAAATCTTTCTTTTGGTAGGTTCCATGTTTTTATAGCAATAGAACATAAAATTCTGTAGGCCTTGCCAAATCTGTCAAAATCCAGTAAAACAGCCGGGAGCGAAGGGGGTTGCTTCAGTGAGAATGGCTGGGAGCGAATGAGTTAAGGGGACGGGATTTACCGCTAGAAGAGGCCTGCCCCGTTCCATGTGGTTGAAATGTGCAAAACCCATCGCTCCCAGGTCATGGTCGGTTAGCCGTCACGGTTGGCTAAAGTAGCTCCGGGTGGCAGAAACCACTAGAAAGGCAGACAAAGGCAATCCAGATCGTCTGGGCATTGGGCCCGATGGAAGGCAGTCAAGATGGTGGGCTTTCTCTGGGTGCGACGAGATCTCCACATAAAAGTTATGCACAGGCGTCTCTGATGAGATCTCCTTGGACTTAACTGGAGACCACGATCCTCAATTGGAGTTATAACCAAAAGAGCTTCTTGTAGAGAAGGCCTGCCTGTATGCAGCACAGTTTCCAAGGTCGCAGTCAAGGTCACGTCAAGTCGAAATTCATCATTAAATTCCACACAAAAGACAGAACTTCCCTCAATTAAGACAATTAAGAAACGTAGTCTTCTGATAATTCACCTGAGGCTTCATCCAAACTGTCCTGACAGATCATTTTGTTACCCTCGTCATGATGAATCTTTATCAGTTCATCAATCTTTTAACTCACGTCCCATGATGCAACAGTCACTTTAGTGATACATTGCGAACAAAAGCAGAAATCACTAGCATACAAATTTGGGAACGGTTCAGAGAACTTCTTTCTGTACACAACGTAGCATCATTACATGAGAGCCGAGTAATATTCTTTATCACTGTCTGCTTGCTTGGCTTTGGTCTGGCGGCAAACAAACTAATTGATTACGAAGCATGAAGGACCAAAGAAAGAAACCAGGGAGCCTTAAAGCATTTTCAGTTCAGCAGAGTTCAATCTCTCCTTGGCTGCTATGATACTAACCAGATGACTTCTGCCGTTGCGTCAGCCTGCAGCGATCAATATCAACCATTAGCGCTAAACACTCTTTAATTAGTGATGTACGCGAGGTCTCTTCGCTTGCCGTCGTTTCAAACATATTCACAGTGAGGGGCCTTTCAGGAGAACCCAAAGATAAGATGCGACAATGATCAACTGGAGGCTGGCTGAGGGTTAAAGAAGGGAACGTGTCAGGCTTCTCTTTGCTCATCGAGGAAGGCATTAGCGATGCCTTTTATGCGCTATGAATGACGGTGGGATCACACCGAGAAACAGACACCGTTCGCCTTCGGGCATGAAGACGACAAGCTTTGATTATTGATCCGATGTCTCTTCTCGTTACACATAAGGGACAGTTTCGACCTTAACTCTTTGACTGCCAGACGTTTTCAGAAAAGGGATACCATGGGTGCCAGCCGATTTAAGCATTTTTGACTGATCTTTCAAGGTCCACAGAAAATTATGTGTTTGGACTATGGAAACACACATACTACCAAATGAAAGATTGGACTCTCATCTTTCATCAGAAAAAAAATTTTGTTTCTACCTTATTCCGTTTTTCAGTAATCAACAATAGAAAATGGTTAGTTTCACCTCTGTTTTTGAAAAAAACGTATTTTAACGTCTTTAGCACTCCTCCATAGGATTTTACTAAACGTTATTTAACATTTTTGGCAGTCAAAGAGTTAAATACCTCAAACGTCCGCACAAGAGACAGAATGTGCAAATGGGGTTTGTGTCATGGGGTAAGGGGTATTCGTCCTGTAAAATGAGTTAATCTGGCTCCTTCTCCGTGCAGTGTAGCCTTTTCACGACAAACTTGATATTTCATTATCGAAGTCACTAAATGTCACATTATGTAAAAGTGCCATACCCTACGGTACATGTGAATTTGATGCTAAGGTAGCTGTTTTCAAATGTGACATAAAATTGGGCACTTTCATTGCGGTAAAAGTGAGTAGTCTGGTTTCCGTTACAGTTTTTGGCAAAATAAAAAAAGGACGATTTCTATCATTTCAGTTGTTTCCATTGAGGAGCGCTTGGCTTCTGAGGAGTAATTTTTGCAGCATCACGACTCAGGAGACCTAGTACTTCTTGTCAAATGTCATCAAATGTTCTCACGAGAGGTTTGTTTATGGAAGATGGATGCCCAGAGTGGTTTGCAAAACCGCCAAAGTGTTGACATGATCACTTAAAAGACATCCTTCTTCCCTCATCGGATGGGAACGGACATTTGGTGTCGGTGTGTATTCGTACTCGTGTGTGCGATCTGATTCCCCATTTAAACTCTATAGCTAAACCATTTTGCGGTTAAAAAAAAAAAAAACACGACACAAAAACGAGTGGCTATTGGCCCTTTACTTCCCACGCATGTGACCGGGCGATGTCATGACGAGTGGGAACGTGATAAATATGTTCCCATTACACTTTTGTAATATGAATGAACACTACAGTTTCACTGAAAGCCAAATATACAATAAATTCTCACTTTTAATCAACTGTTAGTTAATCTGGTTGTGTTATTACTTTAGCTAATGCTAAATGCTATCTTGGTTGACAGCTCAACAGCTATAAATAGTCAATGCCCTCATCACACTATTAAACCTCTTTTGCTCATTCCTGGCAGCAATTGGAAGCCAGCTGGGCAGATGACCTCGCACCTGTCCCACATTGTAACATTGGAAAAACGGCCGCTTGAAAAGCTCATCTTGTATCGGTTCTGACCGGCGACCGCACTTTTACGCTAGCACACTACATTTCCCATGATTCTTAGACCCGGAAGTAGGGAGTAGCTTAAATTCGGATGTGACGAAAACACGCCTGCTAGCAATTTAACAATTAAACACCTTTTTAATTGGTTTAAATTATGAATCGCTATGACAACTGTGACGTTTTGACGGACTAAAGACCTGCGAAAAAGTGGGACGAAAACGGAACTGGCGAAATCCGCCACGACTCCTGACACAAGGCTCAAATAACTCAGGATTTCTGGTCACTTTAGATATACTTCCACCTCACGAGAGCGTAAAAACGTTTTTTTTTGTGATACTTGAGTTTTTTCGGAATGTATGCGTTTCCATGATTAGTTTGCTTTTTTACGCAATTTGCATTTTGCGCAATTTTTCACTTGAATTTCCCGGCGACGTGAGCACATGTTTGGATACAAGAGATGGACTCGTGTATCAGTTGTTGACAACATCAAACATTGATTGAGCGGCAGGAAGCGCCCCTCGTGCTGGCTCGTGGCCCCCCGGTTCGATGCGCTCTGAACACTGTGAAAAGAGAATGCGAGTCCTACGAGGCATCGGCGGATTTAAAAACTCACGCTGAATTGAAATTTAACAGTTGGGGTGAATATAAATTGCAGCATAAATTCCATTGCACTCTTTTTGTAAGAATTACAAAACGAAAAAATAAGCACGGAAATTCATTTCAGCTGCTCATTGAAATTTGCCAGCGTTGTGTATCCATTCAGCTTCAATGGCGTGCCGCATTTAAATGAGAAAACAGCTCAGCTCCCTGAAGAGGCGGTAATGATCTCTGGCTGTCTGATTTTATGTTGGCGCATTTACATAAAAATGTTATGCCAGGAGATGAGGAAAATTAGCCCTTTTTTTGAAGACCATTGCTAAAAATACTGTGGATGTTGCAACACAACGGCAACATGTGTTGTTGAATGCTGATTTAAGATGCCCCGCAGCGTGTAAAGTACTTGAGCTCCATTTTCGCTTTTTAAAAAAAAAAAAAAAAACAATCGTACTAAACCTCTGAAAGAGAAGAACGATGAAAACTGACCAGAGAACGCCGTTGTTTTGTTGATCCAATTCAGCCGCTTGTTTTGAACGCAGTCGGAGGAGATTAAAGTGGCTGAAAACCACAAGATGATCTCCAATTCATTCCCCTCTTTAATGTTGAGATTAAAACGCGTTCTCGCGTAAGATGACTTTTTTGTTCGAGCGGCGCAAAATACCGTGGAAAAATATATCCACATTATGTTGGACAAACAATGGCGAGCCCACGTTCTTCTTGCGAGGCGCTAAAGCCAATATTGAGGCCACGCTTGTCCTGGCTGGTCCAAAAGAAGGCATCTAAATTCAATTTGCTTGAACAGAGATATTGTGTTGTCAAACTGGCCTTGGTTGTGTTTATTTCTTTGCTTGATGGTTCAATACGCTGCTGCTCAAGGTCACCGTCTTTGTGTGTGTGTGAGTGTGCCGGCGCAGGTCGGTCACTCGCTTGCTTTCTTTGCTCCCTTTCTTTCCCGCAAACACACACATTCCAAAACAAGCAGGACCTCCGTGTGAGTGACAAGCCGTGTTGCCGAGCAGAATTGTGCGTGTAAGCAGGAGTTAGGTTCGGGGGGTGGACGTCAGGGCAAAACCTATTAATATGTCTGAGCCTGCATCTCCAAATCTTGTTACTCTGAACTGATGCAACAGGAATGCAATAGGACGAGACACCCCCCCCCCTCACCCTCCCTTCCTCCCCTCCATCCATCCTCCCTCTCTCTTCTCCAAGGCTTTCTCTGCCTCTCTTGCCCACTTACTCGCCACCTGCACTATCGCAGCGCTTCGTTCCTTGCCTCTGGACACACTATCTCCCTCTATTGTTCCAATTCCCATCTGAAAATCTCTTTCTCTCAATCCACAGCACTGTTGCTAGGCACCCTCCAAGCCTTTTCATTCCCTGTCTTCCTTAAGTAAAATGTTTCTCTGCTGGTTTTTTTTTTCTTCCCGTATTTAGTTTCTTAGAATTTGTTAGAAAGAACCTGAGAGGATGCCTTTTTTTGTAGTGGTGTATTTTAGCTCAATGTGAATATACAGCTGCCAATGTGAAACAAACAGCAGAAATGATACACGGATAGATTAAAAAAAAAAAAAAAAAAAAAGACTGAAAAAATCATTTTCCAATGAAAAATAGCACGGTGGGAAACGAAAAAAAACACAATAAATAAATGTGGCTAAAAAAAACTAACAGGACTGCCATGCCAAATTGGAGACTGTTGACTTTTTTTTAAACAACCACATGCTGTGCCAAAGTGCTCTACAAAAGATAGGAAGTGTGATAATGCATAGACTTCACTCTCCCCAGCCACTTCATCCAGCGTTTCTGCCGAGGTCATAGTCTCTCCAGTGTGTCCTGGGTCTTCCCCCTATTCTCCTTCCAGTAGTTTGTGCCCGGAACACCTTACCAGGGAGGCATCCAGGAAGTATCTTAAACAGATGCCCAAGCCCTAGCCACTTCATCTGGCATCAGCTTGTATTATGCAGAGTGCAAAGACTTGTGGCGACTGAGGATATCGGTCAATTTGAGTTGAAAATAGCTTTCTAATTGCCTATAGATGCCACAAGATAGTGATAAAGCAGTACTTTTGTGAAAATTAAGCTCCTCAACTGATTTTAACATAGTTCCTTGGCAAACAAGATACCACATAACGGCACATGAATACTTTACGCCAGATGAAGCTCCTAAACTTAATGACTTCCCAAAGAGGTTTTTAACTCATTTACTGCCAATGACAGCTATTTCATTCATTTTAATTATTTCTATTAGTTTAAAAAAATATATCCACTTTCGCTAACAAGAGTATGAAAACCTAGGGAATTTTTTTTTTGTAAATTTATAACAGATATAAAATTTGTGATTAATCGTTAGTTAACTAGTGAAGTTATGTAATTAATTACAATTAAAAAATGTCATCGCCTGAGGGCCTAATAAAAAAAATAAAATAAGGGCCATTTAATCGTAATTAATCGCATGATAATTTTATATCCATTATTAATGTGCAATAAAAAATATATAGGTTTTCATTAAAAAAAATGAAATAAAATGAAAAATTGTTAAACTAATAGAAATGGTTCACATGAATTTTTGACGTCTATAGTCGTCAATGGCAGCGAATGAGTTAATTGCCAATAAATGCCACAGGATAGTGATAAGGCACTACTTATGTCGAAATGAAACTCCTCAACTCAGTTGAACATAGTTCCTATAACTTTAGCCCGAGCACAAAAACAGTAAATTAGATGACATTTTCAACGAGTAATGTGTTCTTTTCACCAAGTCCAAGCCATGAATATACAGCGGTCGAATCTCACTGGACCACTATCGTTACTGTGGGCAAAGTGCCATGACAAAATCGCATCGGGATTCTCACCCCAGTTCTGTTTCCATTTGAACAAATCCTGTTCATGTTGGGTGGAAAGCACGGAGAATACCGAGCTGAAAGCACTGCTATCTCCCCATCACCGGGCCATGTTACTAATATATGTCGGCTGATATCTTTTAGCCTCCGTGTCAAGTCAGAGCCATGTCAAAGGCACACTGGTGACATATCTTTCTTCCCGGTGGGGAAACCAGTCCGTCTTATTCCTCCCGCACTTACAACAGACTTTGCCTCTTTGCCTGGAGTCTCGCCACTGTAGGGATTTGGCTAATACTCTGTATTCCCAACATGGATGGCCAGGGTTTTCCTTAAGGCACATAAATCCCCCCTGTGGTGAGCGTCTATCTATGCGCAGGCTACCATCCATTGTCACAACTCCACAAGACCGCTTGCTCTCTCTCTGGGGAGCGAGAGGGGCTTGTCTCAATAGTTGGGTAAGTTATGAACAGTGCCAGTCCCCTCTTCCGCAATTAGAATGCACGGCGGGCAGGGTTGGACACCGGTGAGGCCTATATCATTTTTTATTGATCTCAAACACCCCGTATGCATTGAAATCCATTGTTTGGCCAAAATGTGACATTTATTAATGATGAACTACTTCATCGTGTGATTAAATGTGTTGTTTTATGGCGATGGCGTAATTGAAGGAAGGCACGATAAAAGTTGCCTCAGGCTTTCTTTCTTCCTTTTCAATGGCAGAATGTACACGGGGGCTAAGTAAGAGGTAGGCTGCTGGAAATAAGGCGCTCCTTACAACTCCCTTGGCGCGCGCCAGGCAATGCCGCAGCTCTTAGATTTGGAATGTGAGCAGGTATCACACACAGCAGCTGTAAATTGTGTCCTGTCTGGGAAATCACTGGAATAACGCGACTCCACAAGTCATAAATCTGGCTCAAATTGGTCTTATATGCGGTCAAATAAAGCACTGGAGTGCCAGCGCCTGCACATTAGAATGTCTGCTCACTCCTGGTTGGATGGAGGGATGCGGGGAAGGCAGAATATATGAAAAAAAAAAAAACAGACAAACATGGAACATAATTTGGGACATGCATTAAACATGACGTGTGAACAAGAAATCATGTCATTTCTCGTATGTTGCCATTAATGTAAAAAATGAGTGAAAATGCAGAGTTAGTTAGTTTTACTCAACTCATGAAAGTGACTCAATAATCTGCAGTACTATTAGTTGTTTTCCACTGAGGATAAATAATATATGCCTAAACAGCAAAGTGATGTGATGGTTTGAATTATGCAATGTGTTTCTATCTTATGAAATAATGGTTTCTTCACACAGAGCCTTGAGGAACACCACTTAGTCATGTTTTTTTGCCACACGAAAGAAAGCATGTCCCAAAACGAAATCAAAACATTTTGAATACTGTCTGAAGGTCAAAACTAGAACCACTACGTATCAAAAACTAAAAATGGCTTTTAAATTCAAACTTTTTCCTTGGCTCATACCGCACCGGACAAGAAAAAACAAATATTCCTTACACCGTTTTAATCTTGGGGTCACTTTCACCCAGATTTGGTCTCAAGTTAGTTTTTTCGGTTTTGTTTTTGTAGAAATAAGTATTTTGACAATATTCACACTAATTATTAAACTGTAAAGTAATCATTTCTTAAGGAAATCTGAGCGCAATTTATTTTGCAACAACTCCCAAATAAACAGCCACATTTCAAAATCAGTTGTCAGTGCCCCCAGTGGTTAAAATGAGCAACAACAGTTGATTTTAGTGAAAAACTGCAGTTTGTGTTCTGTCCTCCTGGGCCAGATTGAACTGCGTGATGGGCCAGTTCTGGCCCCCGGGCCGCATGTTTGACACCCGTGTGGCTGCCCTGTGCACGTTTCCAGCATAAATCACAGAGAATTGAACTTACAAGCGAGTTATTTGGTTAACTCTTTGAGCTCTGTTCTCTTAGCCAAGTGAAAGAGGCAGCGGCTGCCACTGAGTGCTGAGGAATAACATATTCATTCCTCATTACGGCGAGATTTTACGCTCCAGTCTCACCCGGCCCCGTGCACATCTCCACCTCTGCCTTTGACTTTACTGTACGTCTGCCAGTGTGCGCGCGCGCGCGAGCGAGCGTGTCGGGAGCCGAGCCTGTCTTCAATTATTCACCCATGATGGCTTTTCAACTCAAGACGATCCCCTGGCTCTCGCTTTGCCCCTCCTCACGCTTTCTCCAACTTTCTCCCTTTTTTCCCCCCCCCCTCCACTTTCCTCACTCATTTCGCTCTCGTCTGCTTGCCTTTCATGCCTCGAACCTTCCATCCTGCGCTCTGCATCCCTATTTACATCTCCGGCAATCTTGAGGTATCCCGTTTGACAAGTGATGGGTGTGCGTCTCTCTCACCCCCCACCCCCCTCGACCCTTCCAACCTAGCTCGGCGAACTCTCCACCTTCCGCGCGCACAATTTCCTCTCATGTCAGGGCGAACCTGTAGGCATCCCGCGTGCCACTTTTGATCATTGCGTTTGCCGGGAAGCCTCATCGCCTTGCTCTGCCTTGGAGGCAGGGAGGGAAAGAAGAAAGAAAGGAAGGCAGAAGAGAGGAAAGTAATTTCTAGTCTGGGGAGCTCTTGCCGAGCTGGCACATGCCGCTCTCAGGCAATAAACAAAACAATGGTTGACAGACCTGTTGTACATGCGGCGTGTTTTTGAAATGACAAACTTTTTTTTTTTCCTCAGTTATTCAAAGTATTTGAAGAGATTGAAGGAAAATACATTTGTTGCAGTTATTGCAAACACATGAATTGCTACATAATATTAACTCATTGACTGCCATTGACGGCTATAGACGTCAAAAATTAATTTGAACTATTTCTATTAGTTTAACATTTTTTCCACGTTTGTCAACAAGAGCATGAAAACTTTTTTTTTTTATTGTACATTTAGAACAGATATAAAATTAATTTATAATAAATTAATTACGTCGCCTGACGCGATTAAAAAAAAAAATTAGGGGCGTCAGGCAATTAAAAATTTTAATCGTAATTAATCGCATGACTTCACTAGTTAACTCACGATTAGTCACAAATGTTATATCTGTTCTAAATGAACAATAAAAAAAATTCTAGGTTTCCATAATCTTGTTAACAAAAGTGGAAAACAGTGTTAAACTAATAGAAATAGTTCAAATGAGTTTTTGACGTCTATAGCCGTCAATGGCAGTCAATGAGTTAAGGTCTCTCTTCCCACCCATCATGTCGTTTGTTATATGCCTATTTGTGAGTGAGCTCTTATGCAACAGTGTGGCTAATTTACATACCGTCTTGGGTGGCTGAAGATCCAGACACTTTCAATCAAGTCCTGCCGCTGGTCTAAAATATCTGAAACACAATCAAGCAGAGGCCAAAAAGGTAAGCTGAGCTGCGTATGGTTTTGTTGAATGTACAGATTAGCATTAGATAACTGCAAAATGATCAGTAAGAGTCTCCAAAATGCCGTCGCATGTGCGTCCGAATGCATCAACCGCATCAATCTAATGCATGGATGAGAATGAGGGGAGCTGCTTCAATTGGCCATGAGTCGACTGCATCCCATCCCGCAGTGGTGCAAAATATCCTAATCCAGGGGTGGCTAGTTCGGTCCTCGAGAGCCACTATCCAGCCTGTTTCTCTCCACTAACACACCTGATTCGCGATCAGGATCGTTATCAGGCTTCTTCCAAAGCTTGCCGATGAGCTGATCATTAGATTCAGCAAGATGAAGGAGGGAGACATGGAAAACAGGCTGGATAGTGGTTCTCGAAGGTCCGAACTTGGTCACCCCTGTAAATCTGTGCGTTCGTCAAGCAAAAGTACTAAAAGAAAGGGAACCTGCGCAAAAAAAAAAAAAAAAAAATTATTAATAGCTTTTTTTCTTCCTCTGTATCTTCCACTCAGAAATGTGACACAAAATGACTCAAATATAATTAGACGACATTCTCAATCAGTGGCGCTAGTGTAATGAGTGGCATGCACGACAGTCTAATGATTGGATGGGCGGCGACCGAAAAGCTGCAGTCAGAATGTGTGTCAAGTATTACCGAAAACATAACTGCAAACGACAACCAAAGTAATAAACGGATTGTTCAGCAAATCCCGAACCAAAAATCTTTGAAACATAACGTGATGGGAATTTTTGCTCTCGTCCAACTAAAACATTAGCGGCTCATCTGGGATTTCGGATGCGTTATTATGAGATTATGGTTTCCGCGCACACTTAGCCAGTAGACTAATTTGTGCCCGAAATGGCGCCTTGAGGAACACCACATAGCATGTTTTGAGAAAGCTGCCAGAAATTTTTTTTAAAAACATTTTTGAATGGTGCCAGACGGCCCAACCCAGAATGGATCATTATGTTTGTCCATTGCAGCACCAGGATCAAATAATACAAAAATAATACAAGTTAAGCCGATGTGGTTGTCATTTCCACTTTTCGCACACTTTATTTTCTCCGCTCCTTTCAAAATTCCATCTAGTACTACCCCCCATTTCGGTACAAAAGCCCGTCGGTGAGTAATCACATTACAGACTCCGAGCCTTGTTCGCATTCACATTTTGGCAAGGACCGACCATTTTCTGGGTGAATGGCCGTGCATGCTGAAATGGTTGTTAAGAGCAGGATATCTGCCCGTTCGGACCAGAGCTTCATCAGTCACTCTGTCATTATGCAGCACACACACACACGTCACAGCACACACTAAGTGTTGCACTGTGTGTTTTGGCAGGTCACACTGAGCCTCACGGGCCAACCCGAGTTGGCTCGGCGAGGGTTGCGAAACCTCACAGTGCAACCTATGGTCGTTTAAACGCATCGACGACCAACTGCGGTGCATTTACGCATGCAATTATGCACATGAGGAGCCAAGAGGTAATCCGTGCCATGTCACTGCCGCTGTCGACGGCAATTTGGGTGGCAATGTCATGACTCACAATAAATTGTATATATCTGCAAGGGCTGGGTATCGGTTCTAATTTTCTCAATCGATTTCGATTTTTCCCCGATTTGATTCCATTCACGTCAGTTCAATCTGATATCCATTTAGCATGGAACATCGATTCTTCTTAAACATCAAGGACATGATAAAAACACCACAAATATGACATTTTAATACTAAAGTAAATTTTGCAGAGAATGTAGCTGGTCAAATGATTTAGTTTATTAATTAAATTAACACACACATAAAAAAAAGGTGGCTCAAAAATGGACCAATCCTCTATTTTGAGTCAAGAAATGGGTATTTTAGTGTAAAACAATTCATAAATATGAGACAAATGCTTTACTTGGGTCAAAAAATTGGTATTTGTATACAACAACCGAGAAAGTTAAAAAAGTGGATTGTTCCATTTTGGATCCATAATTGTTACTTTTGGCTCAACTCTTTTTAGAATGCATGTTATAATGACTTAAGTGTTACACAAACATCATAAATAAAAACTAAAAAGATTCTTTCTTTTTTTTTTTTTTTTCCCAGGAGAGCTCAGTATTGTTCATTCGATTTGACATCATCATTGCTCTTCTTTTTTAAAAAAAACAAATAAATTTAAAAAATTTAATAAATGTTTTTTTTTTTTTTAAATATATATACATATATATATACATATACACACATATATATATACTGTATATATATATATATATATATTTTTTTTTTTTTGTACGTGGGTGAGAATGTGTATGTGCGTGTGTGTGTGTGTGCGTGCGAGCGTGTGTGTATTCATCAGTTCACCTAAAGCCCATTAAAAAAAAATCCCATACTAATAATATAATATAATAATAAATTGCCAAATGCAGAAACATCAATGTAAGTTATCACGATGTAGTGGCTCTCGCTAACAAACAGAATTAAGTAACCGGAATGAGGTTAAAAAATTCTATATACGTAGACCATGTTTCTATAAATTTTGGTATAATATTTGGTTTTTATTTGAGGCAGATATTTTTTCCATAAAAATGTGATTTATAATGAGGTTAGACCATTGGTCGATATTCAGAGTTTGTTTATTTTTCCAGTTAACAAGAATTGTTTTTTTAGCGATAGTAAGGGCTACAAGTGTAGAGTGAAATTGTTTATGTGGTAAGTCAGTTGTTGTTAGGTCACCGAGCAAACACAAGTTTGGAGATAAAGGTATCCTACAGTCCAAAATAGCGGAAAGTTTTTCTAAGACTTTAGTCCAGAAATACATAACCGGAGTACATAACCATAAAGCATGAACATAAGTGTCTGTAGTGTTTTGTAAGCATTGGAGACAAATGTCGGAGTCTGAGAGTCCCATTTTCTTCATCATATATTGAGTAATGTATGTTCTGTGAATAATTTTATATTGGATAAGTTGTAAATTTGTGTGTTTTGTCATTTTAAATGCGTTTTCACAAACTTGAATCCAAAAGTCAGGTTCCGGTGCTATAGACAAGTCTGTCTCCCATTTCGAGATGGGTAAAGACATTTTATCAGTATATGAAAGTAACTTATATATTTTTGAAAGTTTTTTTGTTGTTGTCGGAGAAAGCTTGTTAATATCTTTAGCTAAAACAGGCGGTTGGAGCGTACCCCGGAGTGTTGGAATTTTTTTCTTTATCATATTTTTAACTTGTAGATAATGTAAAAAAATTCAGTTTTTTATAACTAACTGACTAACTGTAAAACTAAAAAGATTCTAAAGTGTCTTAAAGTGCAATAGGTCAGGTCTTCCATAAATGTAGAAAATACTAATAATAATAATTTATAATAATTTCAAGAACACAGTATGATACGAAAAAATGTCCTTTAAAATTCTATTTTCTCAAGAATTTATGGGGGAAAAAAATATTAAAATAATTGATTCATGGTTTTATCAATCGATATTGAGCGCTAAAATGAAAATCGATGAAATTGATTCAATATCGATTTTTTTTAAACCCAGCCCTACAAATCCGCTGTCGATTTTTAACAAACTCAACTCATTGGGCCACCTCATTAGGTACACCTGCGCAATTCAATACAAGAACTGGTTGAAAAAAATATTGTTGATGCCGCGACAATTAATAAAACGAAATAAAGGAAAATGGTAGATAACACAATTCCAGTGTTCTACAGTCAAGTGAGTGTAATCAAGCAAGCTGCTCGAGGTGGTGCAGACAGCACAGATTGCCTGATTTTTGGGAAAGTGATTCAGCCTCGGCTAAAGAAGGACTCTGCGCCTCTCGCTTTGCTGCGCCAGGCTCAATGTGGCAGACAGATGAGTCATGAAGTGTCCCGGAGCCGCACGACAGCGACAGGCTGTGCGGACGACAGCCAGGAGAGGCGCAACGAGAGGTCGGACAAAAGGGGAGGACGAGGAGGGGGGTGGGGGGTGGTGGGGTGGCGAGAGAACACCTGTCCGCTTCTTGTGGAAGACCATTTTCTTTTTGGTTGATATTTCCTGACAATGATGTCATCTTATTTGCAAAACAATATGAAATACCACACAAATGCAAGGATTGAGAAGTCACCGATACTAAGTACTGATACCACTAGTACTTTTGATACATAAACCCCCCCCCCCCAATTTATTTATTTATTTAAAAATAAATAAAAATGACCTATTTAACCCAATATAGGATTTACAGCAATTCTCTATTCTTTTAATTTATAGTTCCTGATTGCAAAACGGCCACAAGAGGGCGGCCGATACGGATATCGAGTACTGTTGTGGCTCAGTTTGCCAACACCACATGACCAAACCCAGAAAACAGGTGAGCCATAATTGGCCGCTACCCGTTTCTTGATCTCCTGTGATGTCGATTTCAGTTGACAGACAGCAAGTCTTGGAAAGTTTTTAGCAACGGTGGAGCCCAACCCAAGACACGCTTAGGACCGCCCCTTCATTTGAATACCATTTCGACCTGACAGAGCGTCTGCAGCGTGAAATAAATAAATGTGAGGGCAGGGCGTATTTATTTAGCGATTGATATTTAATTGTATTTATATATTTTTCTTTTTGTATTCATTTAGATTTTTTTTTAATCTGATTTATTTGATTTTTTTTAACTTTTATTTATTTATTCATTTATTTATTTATGGATATATATTTTTTGTAGTTTTTTTTCCATTTATATAAATTTTTTGTTCTTAATTTTTTAACTCTTTGACTGCCAAAAACGTTAAATAACGTTTAGTAAAATCCTATGGAGGAGTGCCAAAGACGTTAAAAGACGTTTTTTTTTTCAAAACAGAGGTGAAACTAACCATTTTCTATTGTTGATTACTGAAAAACGGAATAAGGCAGAAACAAGCTTTTTTTTCTGATGAAAGATGAGAGTCCAATCTTTCATTTGGTAGTATGTGTGTTTCCATAGTCCAAACACATAATTTTCTGTGGACCTTGAAAGATCACTCAAAAATGCTTAAATCGGCTGGCACCCACGGCATCCCTTTTCTGAAAACGTCCGGCAGTCAAAGAGTTAATTGTAATTTTTGTAGTTTTTATTCAGTCATTTATTTATTCCTTTTTTTTGGTCCTCCACACTTATTATACATAGTAAGCACATTGTCATTGTACAGTATCTTTGTTCTCCAAGTTTGCAATCATTTTGTTTCCATTTTTTTTTCATCTTCCGTGCCGTCCGAACCCGCACACAACTCCAGCGATTGCATCACTGCGGAAGCTTTGTTATAGGCCTCGTTGGATTTCATAACTGTTGTTTGGGACTTTCGCCTCATTATGTGTGCACGGAGGGCGGGGGGGTGACTTTTTCTGCATGAGCGTGCATATGTGAGAATGTGATTATGTGCGCTCGTGTGTGTCTGCTCTTTCTAATCTTAGGGGAAACGTGAATATGTGTGCTTCTCTAAAACCTCTGGGCTGAAGTCCCCCCCCCCCCGAGTGCTAACACACCCTGAAACCTCCCGTCACATTTCCCCCGTCTCCCCTTTTGCCCTCTTTAACCACGACACTTTGAATCAAGCAGAAATTAATGCAGATGATGCATTCACTGTCTCATTGTCTCGTTCATTCTGCGGATGGATATCAAGATGACAGCGACGTGGAGAAAACTCCTGACGTGGAGCTTTTAGGGGCGCCGCGGGCTGTTTGTAGTTCCTGTTAGCGCAAATGCAAATATGTGCTTAGAAGACCTCAACTCCGGGCCCCGCGTGTTTCTGTTAAAAATACCGTTTTTTTTTTTTTTTTTACATTTTGCTTTGTGTGCCCGCACAGTAATCCACCACCTGGAGAGAGCAGAAAGGGGTTATGGGTAATGCAGGAGCTGCTGTTTGATTGATGAGCCAATCAGAGCAGCACAAAGGATTTCATTAACAGACACCCCTGGCCCAAATCAGCAATCTTCCGCACACGCTTACTTATCGACACTTAAACAGTAGAAAAACATCAACAAAAAACGAATCCGCAGTCACTTTTGCGACGGATGCGTCTGAGGGGGGGTCCGAGTGTTATCACAAAGTCAGCAGTAACGCTGCCTCCATTTCATCAGAACCGGGGCCGAGCGCAACCGGAACGCTCATGGGATCACCCGCTTTCCTTGTTGGAGAAAAAAATAATAATAATTACTGCCACCAGAACTAAAACAACAATTTGAGCTTTTGTCGCGTTCCATTTGATGACTACCAACGGAAAGACGACGGAATTATTTTTGGTTGAAACTAAATGAGTTATAGTTATACGACGGCGTGTGAATATATCTTATTTAGTGGGCGGAGGCAATATTCAATATTGAGAGAAAAAAAAAAACTCTTTATAAAGTGGCAGATTTTCAAGAAAAAAACTTACGACAAATAATGAGAGGATTCATTGGTGGTTAATGGAACATAAAATGAAAAGGCAGGATGGAGGCGGATTCATTCTTAATTTCAACTCTACTCGTCATACACGGCAGCGAGAGCGACAACACTTCCTGATCCCCTGACGAAACACTAACCAATCAGAAGCTAGCAAACTTTAGCACAGCTGGCATGTTCAAAAGGAAGTAAGAAAAAGTAGAAAACTTTTCGAGTCCTACCCCTTTACAAAAGAAAAAAAAACTTAGACATAAACAGCTGCCCTTATACGTGCATAGATATGCCAACAGTATTGTACATTTAATTAATAAGCAAACATTTTTACTGCTATATAAATTTTTTATTGCACTCATATTTGTACTGATTTATACCCGTTACGCTACGTTAAATGCAAATGAATGACGGAGAGCAGCAGATTCAACACGTCAACTTAGCTACAAAAAAAATGTATGAATGTGTAAATAATAATTCTGGAAACGTCAATATTTATTTGAGCAAATTAACCTAAATGCTTGATCCTCATTGTGTGGACCTTCGCTGGCAGTACCCAAACACTTCAAAGTGCTTAACATGATATGGTTAAAGCCATTGCTATCACCGTATTTGAAAACCCGATCGAAAAGTATCGGCATCCGAGTAGTATGCTACGTGTATTTCTCAAGTTTGTGAGTTTCTTTTCTCTCGCAAATCTGCCACTGTATAAAGTCGCAAATTTACAATTTTTATTGCCCCCTGCCCTCTAAAAAAAATATAGATTTATACGTGGCCCTAATACACCGCCGTAGTAGTCGCACCCGTTCCGTTCCGTCTTCAATTCCGCTTATCCGGGGTCGGGTCGCGGGGGGCAGCAGCTTTAGCAGGGAAGCCCGGACTTCCCTCTCCCCAGCCACTTCAGCAAGCTCCTCCGACGGGATCCCAAGGCGAATCCCAGGTCAGCCGAGAGACGTAGTCTCTCCAGCGTGTCCTGGGTCGTCCCCGGGGCCTCCCGCCGGTAGGACATGCCCGGAACACCTCCCCAGGGAGGCGTTCAGGAGGCATCCGAACCAGATGCCCGAGCCACCTCAACTGGTTCCTCTCAGTGGGGGTAGTCACACCCTGTGAGCCTTTTTTTTTTTTTTTTTTTTTTTTAAATGTTCCTGAAACTACTACACTAGAACAACAATACGCAATGCGTGGTTATGTGCCATACTTTCTCATTAGTGTGACAGGGGTGTTATTTTAGTGTGCGTGTGCGCTTCGTTATTATTGATTGCCATAATAAGATATGTGGACGTACAGATTATTTGCATCCCTGAGCAGAGTTATTGTTATTGGAGAACTGGGGGGTGGGTGTGATGTGATTATGACGGTCATATCTACATTGCCTGAGGCGAGAGGCTGTCTGCACATGAGTGTGAGTCGGGCGGGAGGGAGGGTTGTGAGGTAGTGGGCGAGAGTGACCGAGCCAAAAAAGCGCATACCTGCATCTGTCCTGCCATTTTCATACCATGTCTACGTTGGCTCGAGCAGATTCCACCTCTGGAATCTATTTAACACGGTTACCAAGGTGACGGCATCCACCGTCAGCTCACGCACGCGCGCGCGTACGCGGCGAAAACAGTGGGAAGTGTGCAAGCGCTCCGATCCCTCTTAATTAGCTCCATTTATTAGCGGCAAATCCGCTAATTAAAGCCGAGCCAACAAACGGCCCAAAGAACGCTATCTGCGTATGCCATATGGAGGCCGGAATGAGGAAGGGACCCAGAAATGACAACATGAATGCACGCGTACAAAGACGTTTCTATTCAAGGGCGTTACATTGACACGTAGTCGGTTGTCTCAAAACGAGCTACTTTCGCGAGGAGCTTTGCGGCGCTGAGAAATAACCAAGCTTAACATGTCCACCCTGTCATAGCGAACGAGCAATTTATTTCATAAACCTTTCAGGAATTTATAATTAATCATGTTGTAATTTTCACCATATGGGTTTGGTATGTAATGTGTTTTCAAGTTTAAAATGTCCACCCTGTCATGGCGAAAGAGCTATTTATTTCATGAACCAAAAATGTGTCATTATTCATCACATGAAGTACTATGTTGTCAAGTTAACGTGTCCAGAAGAGAAAAAAAAAAAAAAGTTAACGTGTCCGCCCTGTCATAAGCGAAATAGCAACTGATTTCATAAACATTTCAGAGATGTGTACTTTTAATCCTGTGTGTAGTACGGTCTTGTGCTTTACATGTCCACCCTGTCATAGTGAAAGAGCAATTTTTTTTCATCAATTTGTCAGAAATTTGTAGATTTCATCACACTGTATGTGTGCAGGAATGTGTTGTTGAGCCTACCATGTCCACCCTGTCATAGCAAAAGAGCAACTGATTACATAAACCTCGGAAATGTGTAATGTTCATCATGTGTGTGCAGTAAAGCTTAACATGTCCACTCAAAAAAAACTTTCAGAAATTTGTCCTTTTCATCATGTTTGTAGCAATGTGAAGTCAACTTGTCCACCCTGTCGTAGTGAAAGAACAATTGATTTTTTTAAAAAATAATAAAAACAATTTTTTAAATCAATTTCTTTCACAGGACACAATCCACTCCTTAAATGAATCATGAGGCCAAGTGAATGTTAATCATGCGAAAAATGTCCACCCCATTTACGAAAAATGTCCACCCTGTCATCGTCGGGGATTTGGGTTTTAATGGTGGAGTTAGTGGCAGAAGTGTCACCCAATGCATGGAAGTAGTCTTACAAAAATTATAGTCATTTACAAAAAGGTAAAAAATAATAATAATAATAATAAGAATGCTCAATGAGTAAAAATAATAATAATAATAATTCAGAGTAGCAACAAACATTCACTACAACAGGAAACATGACACGACTAACCGACAGACTAAAACAAGTCATTAAATACAAACCAATTGAGTGGCTGGCGCGATCTGATTGGCTGCCACAAAGAAGAGGGCTGACGAGAAAACCAAATATAGCGCCACCTGTTTCTTTGCCAAGCACTTGACAAACTGTAAAATGTCTCTTCATGTAGACAGATTGCTTTTAACAAAATTACTGTGGATGCATATTTTGAAAGAGATGAAAAAGTAAAAAAAAACCTTTTAAAAATAAGAATCATAGTAACAACCAACCTCAAGGCCGCCAAGCTGAAAAAGCTTTTGTCATTATTATTCTATTAGCTTCCATCTCTTTTAAAAAGGAAAGACCTCAAGTGGCGGAAGTAGGAGAAAATGTGCAAATTGCGTTAAAAGGAAAAGCTTTTGCATTTAAGTTCAGTTAATCTTGTTTTGTTCGGTGGGCGAGCGAAGACGAGATATTTTTTTTTTTTTTAAAGACGTCGCGCTGTGATTGAAATCTCGACATTGATAAATGGAACGAAGGCCTGCTGCGAAGCTTTTCTGTTAGCCCGAGCCGCTCACCCTGCCCGCCTCCATCCCCTTCCTTCCGCCCTGTGTCCATCTTTTTTTTTTTTTTAAAGAGACAAGATGAATGGGAACAAACCAAACAGCGGGAGACAAAAGGAGTCATCAAAAGTATTACTGGCGAGGAAGATGAGGAACAACAATGATGGCAGACGGCGCTACAAATATGCACAAACACTACTAGCGTCACAGCAGGAGGCCGCACATCATTTTAAAAAAACACTCACAACATTTTTTTTCCCCAACAATCATTACTGGAGTTGATCTGCCGATAAGTTTGTTTTGATGCCGTTTTCACGCATTTTGTTTTTCGGGCCACGTCGGCCGAACGTGTTGACAACATTTTCACGAGAATGCTGTGACTTTATGGACATCCCGAGAAATGATAACCACTAACAATTTTCACTTGAAAACGGATTATTATTATTATTATTACTATTATTTTCCGAAGGTGCTGATAGATTTCCTTAAGACGAGATTCAAACTAGATTCATTTTGATGCAGTTTCTGGTTTGGTCTGTAATATGTGGAAAAATTGGTCTTCCAAAGCATAAACAATCTACTTTCATGGAAAACTACAGAAATCAGAGAATATTTACTGCTGAGGATCTGAAAAAAAAACGAATTTAACTCATTCACTGCCATTGACGGCTATAAACGTCAAAAATTAATTTTAACAATTTCTATTAGTTTAACTTTTTTTCCACTTTTGTTAACAAGAGTATGAAAACCTATAAAAAAATTTTTTAAATAATCTTATTTTATTTTGATTTTTTTTAAAGAAAAGATTATTTAAAATTTGTAATTGTAATTAATCACATGACTTCAATAGTTAACTCACGATTAATCACAAATTTTATATCTGTTCTAAATGTACAATAATTTTCTTCTAGGTTTTCATACTCTTGTTAACAAAAGTGAAAAAAAAAAAAGTTAAACTAATAGAAATAGTTCAAATGATTTTTTTACGTCTATAGCCGTCATTGGCAGTGAATGGCGTAAATTAGTTCCCTGAAGTTAACTTTTTTTTTTTTTTATTGATCTATTATTGGCCATATGATTCTTCAAAATGGCCGATGCCGATATTCGTCAATTCGCTCGGCTGAAAAAAAGCAACCTTTGACCTGATCAAAAGACCATTCCAAGTCTATCCAGATGTGGCTTCCAATCAATGGATGCCTCCACCAATTACTACTGTTACTACGACATTACAGACGGGCACCAAAAAGGGGCAAGTGACCATCATTTTGCCTTTTACAAAATAGAAACTACCGTGACCTCGTGTCCCACGTCAGAGCACGCAACGGGTCCGACATCCGTCTTGGCGACGGTGAATCGAAAATCTCCCCCACCTGCCAACAGCTTCTTAACGTCGCCGCGGGGCACTTTTTTTTTCCGAGGCTATTTTCTGTCTCGTCGTATCTCCACTTTAGTTGTCAGTGGGAGAAGAAGGGGATGCAAAGAATGTTGGGGAAGATTATAGGGAAGGGGCGCAGACACCTTTTCTGCCTCCTCCAGCCTGATGAATGTTGAGAAGCCTTTCAGAGACTTGAGGATTGTTTATCATGCAGCCTCGCCACTCTGTCTAATGGGCTGTGCACGGCTGGCATTTATATGGCGCGCAACATTCAACACCATTGAACATGACCTGTCGTTCATAAGAGAGCTAACCTCCGAGCGGTTACCGGCGCTGAAAGGGGGGGCGAAGGGGTGCGGTGGCGGGGGGGGGGGGGTTAGGGGGGTTAAAGGTATGTGCCGTCTCCCCCGCTGAGCCTTTTCAATTCTTTCCACTCCATTGCTCCGTCCCTCCCCTCTCCTTTCAGCAGACACAGCTGCACTCAGTTGCTCCCCTCAAATCACCGTCTCCATCTATAAGCGGGTTTAAAAAAAAAAAAAAAAAAATCAATACAACACCAAACAATGGCTTATAGGCCTTAGGGTGCAGCGTGCAAAAAGGTCACCGCTATACATTATGTATGGCGGCCGGCTAATGGTCAGTGTGCTTCCCAGACAAATGGACTGTAAGCTTCTCCCCGGCGCGATGAGTACACCGGGGGAGAGGTTCACGCACGCACATACAAAGCGGCACGGGCGCCTATTGGCAGAAATGGATGTAAACAAGTGCGCGTAATCACCAGCATATTCACGCGCGCACACACACACACTCGTGCGCCGGCCTGGCTTTAAAGAGCTTGATGGGCACGTGTGCATTCACAGGCACGTTCACAGAGGCGCGCGCACGCCGTTTGTGGACACATTTCATAATTTAGCCATCAGTGAACACCGAGACAGGTTCAGAGAGCAGCACAGCCACTTATATTTTATATTACCGCTGATGATATATAGCACTTTTTCTTCTTTAAGGGTGTTTCTTCTATTACTAATGTTATTTTTAGACGTTTTTTTTGTTGTTGTTTCTTTTAAAAAAACTATTTGTAAAGCTTATAAAGTTTACAAATCTGGAATTTTGTGTTCTGCAGAACCATATTTGTTGTTACAATAGGAGTAAAACGACTAATATACAGAATGGTGCGGTGCCTTTACAAATTCCCGACCTTGTGAAAGTATCCTGAATGCACCATTTTGCTAGCATAGCAAGCGTGTAAGTGATTGTGCTGTCCTGTTCTTTAACTCATTCACTGCCATTGACGTCCAGAATTCAATATTAATACTATTTAGATTAGTTTATATTTTTTTCCACTTTTATTAACAAGATTATAAAAACCTAGATTTTTTTTATTGTACATTTAAAACAGATATAAAAATTTGTGATTAATCGTGAGTTAACTATTGAAGTCATGCAATTAATTAAATTTTTAAAAAATATATATCGTCTGATGCCCCCAATTTTTAATAATCTTTTCTTTTCTTTTTTAATTAGGAGCAACAGGCAATTATTATTTTTTATTGTAATTAATCACATGACTACACTAGTTAACTCACGATTAATCAAAAAATTTATATTTGTTCTAAACGTACAATAAAAAAAAATTCTAGGTTTTCATACTCTTGTTAACAAGTGGAAAAAATGTGAAACTAATAGAAATAGTTAAATTTTTTACATCTATAGCCGTCAATGGCAGTGAATGAGTTAAGCTTCACTCTTTATAAATAAATAAAAGAAACGAAAGGGAACAGAAAAAAGTCAAAACTTGTTATATCTGCCCCTGAACAACAACAAAAAATCAACACGAAATAAAGACGCTTTCAATGTAACAAAACTATAAAATAATTCAACAGCATGTCCTTGTGCTATATATTTTTTTTCCCAGTAATTGTGCTTTAATACTTTTTTTTTTAAAATACAGATAGAATAAGAATATTTTGTTTTACAAACACTTTGCGCTAAAATACATCGTTCTTTTTGTTTTGTTCTATATTTAGGTGGCACGATATACAATCCCTGAGGTCGCAGGTCAGCCCGGTAAGTCCCACGACGTGTGAAAATAACATAAAAACAAATATGATAGAAAGAACGAAGAATACAAATGTTTACGAGTTCTTTTTGTACTTGCCGAAAAGTGTTCAAGAATATTTTTCATGAGGCCGTGATGATCGCTTTGAGTCATTCAGTTTTAATAGTTCAATGAATAGAACGTTTCGAAATCAAATCATTTTATTAATGATGATTCCAATGTCAATCATAATAATCGTGATAATTAAAAAATAATAATAATAATAAAAAAATCAAAGTAAAATAACACCAGTCAGGTGAGGCTACCAGCTACAAATGGCAGAGTGCACGGTGACCACGGCAACAACAACAACAACAACAACAACAACAAAAACTGAGCTGACTAAATCCATAATTATTGCCCGATAGGAAAGCGGAGAAGATACATCAGTATGATGTGGTAATTGCCTGGACATGCTAGTGGGGGCAGAGAGCGCATTCTTTTTTACAGGAGAGGGAAACAACATGACACGTGTGTGCGTGTGTGTGTGTGTGTGTGTGTGTGTGCGCGCTGGAGACAGAGTTTGACCTTCATGTAGTAATGCTGGAGTTGACACAAGCACGTCTGCGCTGGGACAAGAGCTCAGGTTTAACAGGCATATTGAAAAGGTCAGAGCTGTCACTCAAACTCCCTCGCACACAAAAGATGCACACTCCACTAAAGAGTGCATGTGCATGTCCGCCAGAATACTTGCAAAGTACACACGGAGAGGCGCACGCTCCAAAATTGCTCACCATGTCAAATTAAAATAAGCCTTCTGCTTATTTTGTTAGAAACTCTGATTGGGCACCCCCCTCCCCCCTCCCCCTTTCCCCTAATCACCATATTCTCCTCCATCTTTCCACACCCACTCACAAACAAACCCAGTCAGGGTCATTGGTGACTAAAGTTGTTTTGGTCCATGTCTGGATTTGTGATTGGCTGCTGTGTTGCTAACCAGAGAGAGGAATGAAAAAAAAAAAAAAAAAAAAGCTCCACCTCTCCTCCAACCAGCCCGATAATCTTCCTCCTGATTGGATGATTAAGAGCCTTACTTTCCTTCTTCGGCCTATACCTCTCAAGCATGCAGATTAGCGCCACTGTTGACACATGCTGGCATATCCACACTATAACAAAACAAGATAAAACATCCATCCATAAAATTAAAAAAAATATCCATGGAGAGAAGCGAGGCTTGTAAAGTTCACAGTTAAGACAGAGAGTGATATGAGAGTGCAAGTCTGCACATGTTGGTTTAAATGCAGTGCCACTCTCGCAAAAAACACCTTCCTCTGTAATAATCTGTTGAAGGTGTTAATTTATTCGGACTTTTTTTTACCTCCCTCCCACGCCACACTTCCCAGCAGGCGGCGAATACCTTGCACCGTGCGGAACGTTCTCAGTTCCCGTGCCACAGATGAAAGGTTCAACGAAAAAAGTTAAAAGCAGAAATATGTTCTATTTTTTTTTTCAGGTAAAATGACAAGCTTCAAAGTCGTTTGGATCCTTTTCAGGTTTGTGTCATTTGCCTGGCGAGCCCGCATCGCTTACTTAAAAAAAATAATTGGACCGGGTCCGAATAGCCGCTAATGCTACCGTTACGAGACACTATAGCTGTGTCCCAATTCATGGGCTGCCTTGTTTGAAGGCAGATGTTGCAATGCCCTATTCAAAAGGAACAGTAGAGTAGCCAAAAATTGTACTCAAGTAAGAGTAGTTTTACTTCAAAATAATATTACTCGAGTAAAAGTAAAAAGTAGTCAGGAAAAAAAAACTCTCTCAAGTACAAGTAATAAAGTATTGGCTGAAAAGAATACTCAAGTACAAGTAATAAAGTATTGGCTGAAAAGAATACTCAAGTACTGAGTAACTGATTGAACAAAGTGTGATTTATTTTTTAAAAACAAGGTAATCAGAGAGACAAAAGCAAAATGATGTGCAAATTTGGGCATTTTCAAATTATGAAATAAAAAAAATTTAAGCAAGCAAACAGCCAGTCTAATCAGCATTGGTGGCAGTTTCTTAAAACGAAAACACCAAGACGCCATCCTTCGGGTTCTCGTCATGCCTGCCAGTCCTCAACCAGGACTACATTTCCTTTACAGGGAGTCCTCGAGTTACGTCATACGCAACCTACGGCGTTTCGGCTTTACGGCAGCTGTGCCTCGGAAATGCCTCCCACACAGTCAGTCAAGCGGAGCACTTAACCGAAGTCGCACAACAATGGAACTCGGCGCACAAAAAAAAGTTGCAACTCATTAAGCGATTATTGAGAAAATTGAGGAATTTTAAGCGCCTTATGACCGTAAAAATACGGTAAATATGATGTATGAATGGCGCAGCGGGCAACGACTCTAGTGCAGCCCAATATAGCGGAGTAAGAGTAGCGTTTCTTCTTCACATATCTACTCAAGTAAAAGTAAAAAGTATTATGTGACCTTCCGTCAATATTTACGGAATGCTCACCTCTGATATTATTGTACTTTATAAAAACACAAAAATCATTGTGATTAACTGACTACAGTTCCTTCTCAACTTGGCCATTGGGGGCAGTATACTACATTCATACAAACACAAACAAAGAAGAGATTCGCAATTACTGTAAGTGACTAAATATGCTGTAGCATTTGTTTTTTGCAGATGATAAAGAATATATGCCAGTGAGTACTGTTGCATTGTCTTCTCTACCTTTACACAAGCGGCTCACCTTTATCTTGGCATTATGCTTTGTTTTTTGTTTTTTTTTAGCTGTGTTTGTAGCCAAGTCATAAAACACAGTCATGCCGTCGAACTGTTTTAAGTTGGATCGGTGGATATTTTTTACTGGATCATATAAATGAAAAGCGCGAGGAGACAGGCGGGCCGGGCAAGCAGCAGGAATGAAAATGCAATATTCATCAGGTGATACCTCCGGTATCAGTCTATTATTTATTAAGTCTGAATCAGGTCTGTCACTCGAACAGGCACCGCCTCCAGCCCCGCCACGAGGAGGCCGTGTGCCGTATAGAGATTGATTTCCCAAATGAAATCCGGTGGACGCGGCACAATCTGGTCAAAACAGAGACTAATGAGCATGCGGGGGCTTCATGTAAAATCAGCTGTTGAGGGGATTGTACAGATTTGAGAGCAAATATTTCATTTCTCCAGCAAACTCTCCCAATGTTGCGGCTGAATCGGTTCTTCCTATTCTTGCGAGTGACATTAATCAAACTATAGGTAGCTCGAACGCACTTCCAGTGAGTTCACGCTGGCTATTAAACACATGAAATCTCATGTCCAAATAGTTAATGCATGTGGCTTTAAATAGCTATCAGATGGATTAATGGCGGAGGTAATCATTTAGAGTATGCTTTATTAATCTGCGCTTCCTGTTATTAGGATGGTTATCATGGCTGTCAGCCGTAATAGCTTTGATGGTGGTGGTGCGGGCCGCTGGCACATTCAGACAGTGGGGATCTTACTATCACTATTGATCTGATGTAATATCGGACCCATCTGCTCTTTCACTTTTGCTCACCGTCATGTCATTCCTGCCAATGAGTGCCGACAACTTCAACGATGCGCTGACTTGCGTAACATTGGGGGAGAGAGAGAGAGAAGGGGGGGGGGGTGAAAGAGGGAGCATACGGGCAAGTGGTACGGACAAGTCGGGATTGATTTGTCAGGTGTCGGGTTTGTTTTTTTTTTTTTTGAGAGGGGAAATATTTTGATTCTGAAAGTGTATATGCATGAATGAAGTTATCATTACTGACCAGCTGTCAATTGTCTCCTTTAAACTCATCTTTAGTATGAAAATATAGATGTGTTTGCTTTTAGACCTATGCATTAAAACATTGGACGAAATAAAACGATCAAACACAGAAACAACTGACAGCGCATGCATGAGACAAAGGACACTTTATTATTGTAATCCCTTCATCGTTACTATGTCGAGCGAAAAAAAGAAAGCGGTCGCACGAATGTGTGCAATATGAATTCGCACATATAATGGAATGTATGGTGTACCACAGGGTTCTAATCTAGGGCCTCCGCTTTTCCATGTTAAAATGAAAGTCAACCTTAAACATTTCTTGACAATAATATGCTGTGTGTGACCTCACTAGTCTAAACATGACATTCTGATTAACCCCTGGGCGTTATTTTATTTTGAAATGGCTTGGTCAGAACCAACAAAAAGCCAAAAAATGGTCAAATAACGCCCAGGGGTTTTAATATTACATTTGTGGAATATGAGTTATGAAGCAAAATCCAGCTATTTTTATCCATCTCAGGGGTGGGGGGGGGGGGGGGGTCATTTTGCCACTTGCTGTCGACTGAAGATGATATCAATGTTGCTCAGGGGCTCAGGCAACGACAATCGCAGCTGACCCTTTTCTGAAGCTGCGCTGTGATTGGTTGTTACCCGAGACCAGAGCAACACTGATGTCATCTTCTGTCAACAGCAAGTGGCAAAATGGCCGCCCCAAGAGATGGATAAAAATAGGCTGGATTTTGCTGCTTAAGTCATATTCCACTGACGCAATAATAACCAGAATACCATATCTAGAATAGTGGGGCTGCACAGAACATATTGTCAACAAAAAAAAACTAGCTATCTAGCAAAATTACTTCCTTAAGTTGCATGGAGATGGGAAATCCAATTTATTTTGTTCACCAGTAAAACCTATACCTATGTTTTGAATTAAAAAGAAAAAGAAACATTTTTCAATAAAGAAGTGTTTGGTGAATGTGCTTCAGAAACTGATGGCCTCTCTTGAAATTTGACACCCAACTGCCCCCTTTGCATACCAAAAACTGAACCGAACCGTACTTCTTGGTGGAAACAAGGAATGTTTTTCTGTAACTTCCTGCTTTACTGTTTGCACTTAACAATAATTTGTATTTATATAGTCCCTTCCCAAGAACGCTAAATGGAGAAAATGTGGGATCAAGAGAAACATACCACAAATACCGGCCCCCGTTACATCTACTGGAATTACGCAATTACTTGTATCATATGGAAAGCCAACAGGACCAAAGTGGTTAAACAAAAGTGCTTCAAGATCAAACTGTGGATAATAACACCCTTCCATTGTTGATAATAAACTCAAATTACTAAGCAAAGACTTCATCCATTAACATCACTTTTCTTTGGTTTAACGACGCCGCACTTTTCCCGCACATGAGACGAATCATCTCCTTCCAGAAATAGACGGAGTTCTGATCGGGAATCAACGGCAATAAAAACCTCAGGAACAGGATCGCACTCGCATCCAGTGTTTTACTGGCGCACCAAGCCAGGAGCAGTCTCACATCTGGCTGAGTAACTTTTTGCCAGCTGTGTTCCAATATGGAGGACCAAACGAGATTCAAAAATTATATATATATATATATATATATATATATATATATGTATAGGGCTTTTTAAATGTTTTTTTTATGCTAGGTCGCTTTAAGCAATGATAGTTATTATAAAAAAAAACGTCCAGCAGGTGGCAGCAGAGTATAAGAGCTCAACCAGCGCCATGTTGTAAAAAAAAAAAACTATTTTCCCCAGTGTTTTAAACAGATTTGTATAAAAAAAACAAGATTAAAAAAAATTAATGTCAAAATAAATACAAAAACACAAAACATATGAATAGAATTAAACATAAATCAATCAATAAAAACGCTCTCACATATATTTATATCATTTCGAGCTGACAGAGCATCTGCAGCATGAAATAAATAAATGTGAAAGCAGAGCATTTTTATTGATTGAGATTTCATTCTTTTTTTAATTTTATACACACACACATATATATATATATATAGGGCTTTTTAAATGTTTTTTTATGCTAGGTCGCTTTAAGCAATGATAGTTATTATAAAAAAAAAACGTCCAGCAGGTGGCAGCAGAGTATAAGAGCTCAACCAGCGCCATGTTGTAAAAAAAAAAAAACTATTTTCCCCAGTGTTTTAAACAGATTTGTATAAAAAAAACAAGATTAAAAAAAATTAATGTCAAAATAAATACAAAAACACACAAACATATGAATAGAATTAAACATAAATCAATCAACAAAAACGCTCTCACATATATTTATATCATTTCGAGCTGACAGAGCATCTGCAGCATGAAATAAATAAATGTGAAAGCAGAGCATTTTTATTGATTGAGATTTCATTCTTTTTTTAATTTTATACACACACACACACATATATATATATATATATATATATATATATATATATATATATATATATATATATATATATATATATATATATAGGGCTTTTTAAATGTTTTTTTATGCTAGGTCGCTTTAAGCAATGATAGTTATTATAAAAAAACGTCCAGCAGGTGGCAGCAGAGTATAAGAGCTCAACCAGCGCCATGTTGTTAGATAGATATAGATATATATATATATATCTATATAGATATAGATATAGATATAGATAGAGATATATATATATATATATATATATATATATAGAGAGAGAGATATATATCTATATCGAGAGAGAGAGAGAGAGAGAGAGAGTAATTAGATTTTCTATATCCATTTTTATTTTCACTTTTAGTCATTTATTTATTTTTAATTTTGGCAGTTTTGGTCCTCCATAGCCAAAGCTATGCGGAGGCTTGATAAACGCGATCCATAATTGATAAGATAAACGACGCACTGTTACACGGTGCACCTGAATGCCCAGCGAGACGAGCTCCCAGGCCAATCAAGTGTTGACTCGGGGCCGCTGTGCGCCCGTTCACTATGCATGCGGTTTCCCCTTCAGCGCACGCACAATTATTCCATAACTAATGAGGCCTTGGGAGGTCGGACGCAACCCGAAATGGTTTCACTGTCTGCTTGCTTTCCTGCATGCTTAACGGCGCGTTAACCTTGCGGGGCGCATCGCATAGATACTGTACATGCAGGGCGTATCACAAGGCGATGCCTCGTGTATACATTCGCCACACTCGTTTACCCTGTTTGGCTTTTTTTTTTTTTTACCCGCATGCTATCTTTGCATCTTTCTATCAGCAGACTCAGTGAAGCATGGGCGGCGGTTAACAGCGTTCCGAGTCTGAGGAAAACATGCCCAACCTCCTGAGCGATATGAAATTAAAAGAAAAAAAAAAAAAAACACAACTTCTTGTTTATTATCGCGAACGACGTGCGTACTGATGCGCATCCAAAGTTAACTGACGAGGGGCGCTTTTAAGTGCCGTTCACCCAAATATCCCATATGAGAGGAGAAAGAAATTGCAGGGTTGATGCTGACGGGAAAGCGCCGAAAATGTAAGCAGAAAAACACAAACAGCACCAAAGTGTCATAAGCATTCCACATCGTGGGCGAATCCCTGACTCCACTTCAAAGCTCTCTGCCTGACAGTGGCTAATGATAAACACTCGCATGGAGAGCAGAGAGACGCCGAACCAGACTGCATTTAAAAAAAAAAAAATAAATAATTTTTTTTTTTTTTTTTAAAAAAAGCGGTCTTTTACAGAGATAAAAGATGAACGCTCATGCCAGACTGGGGCTAATGTGCATTTAAGCACTCATACAGTACATACATGCATACATAAATAAGTACACAGGCAGACACACTTATCATGCAAATGTAGAATAATTACAGTCTTGTCTGTGGAAGGGACGCAGAGTTGCTTTTGAGTAAAAGGTTCTTTAAAAGATGAATACATGTCACGAGGGGCAATGGAGAAAATGCAGGATGAGCGTCTGTAGCTGCCACTTACAAAAACATTAAAGGACGTTTTGCCAATGTCATCACGGGGGTGTAATCAATTTCAACATTGAAAGTAAGGTCACATCGTTCATAAAGACAAACCTTCATAGTTGAAGCTAGTTAACCTATGACGACTTCAAAAAGGTAAAAGAAAGTCACCGGTAATACAAAACAAGGTTAATCCTGAAACATGTGAATTGAAAACAAAGCAATGTCCGAGACAGAAACCAAGTAAACTTATATTACAATATATTTGTTGGTCACTTCTAGCTATTCGTCGTCAGTAGAACAGGTCGTTGTTTATCAATGAGGCTCATTTGCCTCAGTATTCTGTTGGCTCGTTTGGGGCACCAGGTGGGCATTGGTGGCAGCGCTCTAGAGTGGTTTAGCTCCTATTTGACTGACGGAACTTTTTTTGTGTTAGCCTTGGTTGCTCTGAGTCCCGATTTGTCCCCCTGTCATATGGTGTTCCACAAGGTTCGATTTGAGGGCCCCTGCTGTTTTCTGTCACGAGGTTCCATCTTTAGAAAGCACGGCATTTCCTTTAACTGCTATGCAAATCGATCTCGCTGAGCAAAAAGGACGCTTTTCTCATTTATGTCTCAGTCTACACCGTAATTTGTTTCGGGGTTTTTTGCTCCATGTGCCAAATCAATTTTGATGACTGTGATTTATTTGTGTGCCTGTTGACACATATTAGGCAATCACCTGTAGCAGTAGACCCATGCCTCACGTAAGTAATACGTCGTCAGGTAATACATCTCCACAAGGTACAAGAAGACATTAACTCATTTGCACCCAAAAACGTATAAAAACGTTCTATTTTAAAATATTGCCATGGTCCCAAAAACTTAATTATAGGGTTTTTTAAATGTTTTTTTTTATGCTAGGTCGCTTTAAGCAATGGTAGTTATTACAAAAAATGGCCAGCAGGTGGCAGCAGAGTATAAGAGCTCAACCAGGGTCATGTTGCAAAAAAACTCTTTTCTTTTTTTTCACAGCTTTGTGAATAATTATGAAACTTAGCTATATTTTAGTGCTAATTGCTGCAAAACGGAAACAGATAGGAATATACTTTTTTTCCTGATTAAAAAAGAGACTCTAATCTTTCTTTTGGTTGGTTGCATGATTTTATAGCAAACACACACAATATTTTGTGGGCCTTGCAAAATCAGTCAAAATCCAGTAAAACAGCCGGAAGTGAAGGGGGTTGCTTCAGTGAAAATGGCGGGGAGTTAATTTAATATTATAAATTTACAGCGTAGAAGTGTGACTAATATTTACACTAATCACAACTTTACTACTGCACAAGTGACGGACTACGCCGTGTTACGGCTAGCGTACACATTTGAGTTCCATCGCCGCTGTTAGAACGGAATTCCACCAAAAACTAAGGACCTGTTGGACTAGGTTTTGCCAATATAGTAGAGAGGCATGTCGCCCCAAGCATGCAGTGGAAAGGGCAAATATGAGTATTGTGGTTGTTTTGCCGCTTCTCATGGAAACGGTGAGGAAATGGCAAAGGGGCGAGGACACATGCACACATACAAATGACCAGGCAGGACTTTAAAAATCAAAACCCGGGCACGCACACACACATACACTCACCACAGACAAGCACACAAACTAATTGGCCACCCCATTAGTAATTTATTAAGCTTGTCCTTGTAAATTTTATCAGGTATCCAGCAGGGGAATAGATTTATTGATTCTCTTTGCATTCATCAGGCCCAGAAAACCGGGTGAAAGAGAGAGCGGACGAGTGCAAGGGAGGCAGAGGAGGAGAGAGCGATGGAGTACATTTATCAGGACGGACAGCATTGGGTTCCAAACAGCTTTGCAGGAGATCAGACCCGAGTATGTTGTGATTCCCCCTGGGTCGCCACTATATCCTGCTTCATTCACAACGCCGCCTCGCCTCAGCTCATCAATGTCCCTCGCGATCAATGATTCTCATAAAACAGCATCCCGGCTTTGCCTCCTACACTTGGCCCCCCCGAAACAACAACCACACACACACACACACACATACACAAAAAAAAGAATAGTTCAACTTCATTTTAACCCAGAGGAGCCACAGACAAGCATTGGGGCAAACAGACAGGGTCAAGGATATACTGTAAGAATTAAAGCAAATACAGCTGCTGGAGAAGAAGCTATGTTCAATATGTATGAGGTTGTGACCTCATTACTGTACCACCGCAGGCTCACTTGTTTCCAGGTTTATTCTCCCCTCTTTTTTTTTTCCTCAGGTATTGGCAAGTATCGACAGGCTGGAGAAGTATATTGTTATTGGGATAGCATCGGTCTCTGTGGCTCATCCAACAAGCCCATCATTTCTCCAATGGACTTGTGTTTGTGATGCTAGTGGAGTCCAAAGGGGGGGGGGGGGGGGTTTAGCTTATATGCACGGTTTTCCATCATCCAGGCAGAAAAAAAGAAAGGAGGAAACAAACAGGAAGTAGTGCAAGTCAGGCGCTACACTGAAGAAAAAGAAAAATTCATTACTGGAGGCGCTACGCACACTCGATGCTCGAACTGTACACAGTATAAAGGCAATATTGTAGGCCTATTGATACTGATTAAATTTGATGTGAGCAAATGTAAATGTAAAGAATGTATCATCAAACCATTATGTAAAATTGCCATATTTGAACTTTTTTTTTTTTTTAATAGCTTGTATACAAGTTGTTGGATCTCTGCCCAACCATCAAGTGTGGAATCACAAAGTAAATACAGAATTTTGTTTGTTGCCTACTTCCAAAAATGTGTCTGTTTTTGTGATGTCACAATTTTCTCTTCTTTACATAACACCGCCCTCGGCAAAGTGTTAACATTTGGATACAAGGATTATCTTGTTGATAATATTGTGAACAAGAAAGCTCTGTTAACGTCACAGTTTAGCTAACAAATAACTGGTCAAACATTAATTAATTAGGTTTTAAAAAATTGTTGACAAGAGACACAACTATGCCGTTAACTTCACCCAGCACAATAAAACCCACAATGACAAGTAAGCTCTGTTAACGCCACAGTTTAGCTAATTGTTAGCTCACAGTTTAGCTAATTGTTAGCTCACAGTTTAGCTAATTGTTAGCTCACAGTTTAGCTAATTGTTAGCTCACAGTTTAGCTAATTGTTAGCTAATCCCACAGTTACTAAGATTCCTGCCAGGTTTCCGTTTAATGGAGATAACGACAACATAGTAGACAATAATGATGTCATTGTGAGGGAGCTACCTGCGTTAGCTTGTTGCTAACACAGTGAATGCAAAGTGGCTAATGTGCGGGTACTTGTGACTGAGCAAGATTCAAAATTCAAACTCAAAATTCAGTGTGCCTCGACTTGACTTTTGCAACAGTAACTCGGGACTTGCTTGAAACTCCAAGGTTTAAGACAACTTGTGACTTATGTGATTTATACATACAGTGGATTTAAATCTCCACCAAATACATATTTTGGTCAAACCTATTCCAAGAGAGCATTCTTTAACATACATTGAAGTCGTCTTTCCCAAGTATGCATCATGCTTGTGGTGCGTGTGGGCGTCCAAGTTAAATTGATGTGACAGCGGTAGAAGTCGACTGTAAACACCGCTTTCTCAAACGCAATCCTCTATGAAATGTATTTTCCCTCCAAAAATCGACCGTTTTCTTTCTTGTGCGCGAATGCCGGAGCGGGGAGCTAAATAACTGCGCACCAACATCCCTTTCCCCCTGGAGGCAGAGCATCGACTGGTATTGTTCCAGGATTCCCCAGCATCGCTCACCGGGAGGCTAGCGCTGCTTGCCGCGTGATTGGTGGACCGAGCCATCCGTGTCTGGGATTTGGGAATACTATTCTCTAATCCCTGGCATGACTTCCTCTATGGATGTCTCAGGTTGGAACATGTAGGTGTAGTAAACACACATGCACACATTAAGACATATGGACTCAAGCGATAAGGCCCGTGGATGTTTTAAGTAACTTATAGTATGGATTGTAACCATTTAGCCTCGGGGCATTTCGACCCTTTACTGCCAAGTAAGCACCAGATATGATAGAAAAGTTTTTCAAATACACCCTCAGCAGCATTTAAGGGCTTCTCTTTGGTTATTATCTCCATATCGCTACTTTGAGAGCGAGAGAGAGAAAGTGGATCCATTACGCTGAATATTCATCTCAAAGATGGCTTTTTACACACTTTAACATGATTATACATACGTTTTAAAGTCAACAAGTGAGTTAGCCAACTGGCACTTCAGCATCTCCTTGTGGTGTTTCACATTTTGTCTCGGAGTATTGATTTGGGATCAAATATGTTTAAAAGTACTACTGAGAGGCCAGCTTGTCTTAATTATCTGACGTCAGGGGTGCCATGTGTTCCCCAGGAACAAATTTGCACCCCAAAAAAAAAAAAAAAGGAAAAAAACTGCAGATCCATACACATTTAGAGCAGCTTTAATTAAGCCCTCTTTTCCCCACCTGCACACACACTTCCTGGGAGTGGCCGCGCGATTTCCGATGCGAGAACACTTGAGACGAGCTAATTGACGTTCACTATTCATGTATACAGAGTCGACTAGGGTGTGGGCAGATGGTGTTTGTAAGCCACCATTTAAACCAGCAGGAAATTCAGAGTCTGGAAAGGGAAGATAGGAAAAAAAAAAAAAAAATCAGCTCTTTTAGAGAAAACGTGAAGTGCGAGCATCTGATTAGAACTAAGATGACTTCAGGCGAGATGTTGGGTTAACTGCGTGGACCGGTTGCCAACCAATCACAGGGCATAGAGACAAATAAACATTCACACTCACGATCACACCAATGGAGTCTTCAATTAACTCATCATGCGTGTTTTTGGAACGCAGGATCGAGTTAGTGAGCCCAACTAGGATTGGAACCCAGAAACTGAGGAAGACCTAACAACTAATCCACCGTACCGCACCAATAAAATCAGATTCATTGCAGTAATTGTGATGCTTTAAAGTGTCTAGTGCTTTGGCATACTGATCAACGAAAGTTATACAAATCCACGATTGCCACTTATTTATTGCTAATATTAAATAGGATGCCTCGTGTGTTCTTTTCGCAATAATTTCTAAACATCATTAAATGTGGCCCGCGAAAGCAAATCATGTGTAATTCAATGACCTTTGCTAAAATCGGTATCACAATTTTAAATTGTCATTTGTAATAAATAATAACGTCGATATTATAAGATTTTTATTTCATTTTATCCTTTTTTTTTGTATTTAATTGTACAATATGTTCCTTAATTATAAATGTTAATTATCTGTTTTTTTTTTAATTATATATTGCAAATAAAAAGGGGTATTTCATTTTATCCTGTTTACAGTAACTTGAAAAATAATTCGGCAAACTATTATGCTTGATTTTTAGGGTATGCATCTCTCCACAAAAGACGATTTAATACGGTTTGCGATATGTAGGGTGCAATAATTTATAAACATCATTAAATGTGGCCCGCGAAAGCAAATCATGTGTAATTCAATGACCTTTGCTAAAATCGGTATCACAATTTTAAATTGTCATTTGTAATAAATAATAACGTCGATATTATAAGGTTTTTATTTCATTTTATCCTTTTTTTTTTTGTATTTAATTGTACAATATGTTCCTTAATTATAAATGTTAATTATCTGTTTTTTTTAATTATATATTGCAAATAAAAAGGGGTATTTCATTTTATCCTTTAAACAGTAACTTGAAAAATAATTCGGCAAACTATTATGCTTGATTTTTAGGGTATGCATAACTCCACAAAAGACGATTTAATACGGTTTTCGATATGTACGGTGCAAAACAATTCAAGGCCGATTCGAATTGAAAGTGAAACAATTAGATGTGGTTCGACTCAGTGGGATTACGATTCGAATTGATATGGTACGGCTCAATTTGATAGATTACGGTGCGATCACTTTTTTTTTTGTCGTCATGGTAACATACATTTGAATGAATTTGTCAGTACTGTAAATGTTCCATTTGCTTCTAAGAGACATATCTCCAATAAAAGATGATCCGATAGGTATCTCAACGGTTTTTGTTATACCCCTCTTTGGACTTTGATTTCAAAACTAGCTAGCCATCAATCTGTTGCGCATGTCGTAATACAACGAGACGGTTACACCGTCATAACGGCCCAATGAGGGAACCCGTAACTATAAAGTAGCCCGCCACAAAAATGATGTATATTATTGCTTAGCTCTTGTGATGAAAAAAAGTTATTGTTTAGCTTGCTCAGTCATGTTGTAAAATAGT
Source organism: Vanacampus margaritifer (assembly GCF_051991255.1). Classification (NCBI taxonomy): domain Eukaryota; kingdom Metazoa; phylum Chordata; class Actinopteri; order Syngnathiformes; family Syngnathidae; genus Vanacampus; species Vanacampus margaritifer. The sequence continues at coordinate 16,572,144 of NC_135448.1, read as the reverse complement.
CCAGATATGCTCCAGTCGCAATCCCTCTTTGACACTACTAGATCTTTGCGTCATCGTTTTACACGCCGTTTATCATTTCCCTCGTTAACCGTCCCTGTCGTGATTTCTGCATGGCTGCCATTCTGCATTTTACTGCCGGCAACAAGGACATTCATTTACAACCCTTCCATCCTTGACTGCTCTTATTTGCATCGTGTTCTGTCCCGTTACTACTTTCATGTGACATTTTGTCTAATTTAATGTATAAAACAAAGCTGTCACACCTCCGGACGGCGCCGCGGATGCAAATGAGGCTTTTTCAACGGCGCTGATATTTGTCGGGTAAAAATAGTCACTGGACGGCGCTTTGATAGTCTTCATTAATGCCGAACCGCTTATTAAGTGCGCGGATTTACTGCCCGGCCTCTTGAATGAATGAATTAAAACGTGCCGTTGTAAAGGGCATGCTGCGATAATGACGCCGGGACGCAAGCGCGGCTCTTGGAGTTGTGAATGATGGCGTCGAGCTCAGGCGGCTATGGAAATGACGGTGGCACCTCCAAGTCACACATTTTCGCTTTCCAAGGGGGGAAGCTATCACCATGGTAACACAGCTTTTTGGCTTTGCGGGGTGATAACAAGGTGGAGATGTGCTTTAAGTGTGTGTGTGGGGGGGCTAGGGAGGTGGCAAAGGGGGGGGGGGGGCACAGAGGGAGATAACTCAAAATGGTTTCACCAAGGCATTCGAAATCCCAGAGGGGGATTTTCTCTAGAAATAGATCATAAAGAGTACACACATTTTTATTTTAACCCTGGAGAACCCACGGGGTCAAATTTGGCCCCTATAAATTCTGCTGCTCAAATAACAAAGACCAGTTTTTTTTTTTTTTCCCAGAAGTGATTTTGTCCCTGTGTTCTTGTTTCCATTGGCCAAAGTGTGTTTATACATTCAAAATCCAGTTCTAAAATGCAACAAATAAAACAAAAAAAATTATATTGTTCAATGAAGCTGTGTATTTTGATTGATTATTTTCTTAAATTCGAAATAGTTTACTGACAGTTTTTGTTGTTTTTTCGAAATGATACCCCTAAATCCCAAAAAGGGTCAAATTTCGCCCTAATCCTAAATTAGGGAATAAAGGGTTAAAATTGAAAAAACATATATTTTGGTGTTCAGTGAATTTATAGCAGTCATTTAATGTATAATTCATAATTTTCCAAAGAAGAAAAGGGTTCTTGGGTTCTCCAGGGTTAATACATTTTTAGTCAGTTTTTGTCTTTGAATCATTTCTAAGAACCACTCGGCAGACATCCTTAAGCTACTGTAGAATTCCAAATCTCACACTTTCTCACTCACAGTCGCACCTACACACACAAAAGTGCACACCTCTCAAACACCCCCCCCCCCACCCCCTTCAGTGATACAATCCGAGTCTTGTCATTATAATCAAGTTTTCAGCTCAGAGGCGAGAGCGAAGCTACCGGCAACCCAATGAACCGACGCTTTCTCAAAAACTCACACACTTACATCAGCTAATCAAGACACCGGGAGGGAGGGTGGTGTGGGGGGGGGCTGACGATGACGGCAGTGTCGGCATCCGTGAAAACTCGCCAACAGGAAGTTACAGCCATGTCACAGGAAATAGGATGTGTCTTTTTTCTTTTTTTTTTTCCCGGGCCGCGGTATCCCCGCGATTAGAGGGAGCAGATTGAGCTGTCTTTTCACATTATACACACGCAAATAAAAAACATGTGTGCGTGGACTCGGTGACGCACACATCCAAGTGAAAGGGACTGAAGATGGAGTTTTTTTAATATGTTGCAGACGGGACGTTTGTGGAACGGGACATGCGCGGCGGTTGGCGTAGGCCGGTAATGATAATGTACATGGAGAGCAGGGGATGTCAAACTCATTTTCGACCGGTCCCGCTACGGGATTGTGGTTTCCCTCGGAGGATCGTTAGGACTGGGAAGAGCATATAATGCAATCACCTCATCATTATTACATATACAGCAGATTGGAATTGGACTTGGTTTGTGATTATGTACAGTATCTTTTGATAACAAATGGAATTTGAAATCTGAAGTCTTGGAAAACAGCGGTAACCAACTGCTTCAGCATATTGTTCATTAACTCACTTGCTCCCAAAAACATATACAAACGGGTCCCAAAAACGTATTTATATGTTTTTTTCATGCTAGAGCATACAGTAGGTTTTGATGCAGCTTCTGACATTAGAGGTGGTTACAAAAAACGGCCAGCAGAGTATAACAGATCAACCAGGGCCATGTTGCAAAAAAGTTCTTTTCACCAGTGTTTTAAACAGATTTGTGACTAATGATGAAACTTAGCTATATTCTAATGCTAATTGTTGCAAAACAGAAACAGATAGAAATAGACTTTTTTTTCCTGATGAAAAGAAGAGACCTTAATCTTTCTTTTGGTAGGTTCCATGATTTACATAATGTTTCTGCATTTGGCAATTTATTATTATATTATATTATTAGTATGGGATTTTTTTTAATGGGCTTTAGGTGAACTGATGAATACACACACGCTCGCATGCACACACACGCACACACACACACACATACTCACCCACATACAAAAAAAAATATATATATATATGTATAGGTATATATATATATATTAAAAAAAAATAATAATAAAATAAAATAAAAAATAAAAACATTTATTATTTTTTTTTAATTTATTTGTTTTTTAAAAAAAAGGAGAGCAATGATGATGTCAAATCGAATGAACAATACTGAGCTCTCCTGGGAAAGATAAAAAAAACAAAAACAAAAAAAACCCATAATATTCTGTGGGACCTGCAAAATCAGTCAAAGTCCAGTAAGACAGCCGGGAGCGAAGGGGGTTGCTTCAGTGAAAATGGCTGGAAGTGAATGAGTCAATGGTAAGGAATTTTTAGAAAGTAGGGATGGGTGAGAACCGATACGAGGTATCGGAATTCTGTGACGGCGCCCTCTTGTGGCCGTTTTACGATCAGGAGCCAAAAATGCGAAATTAGAAGTATAGAAAATCGTCATTTTTTCCATACCATTAAGGAAAAATGCAATATTCCTAAATCGTAGCTTTGGATGGTGAAAAAGACGACCAGACAACATGGCTTGACACTGTGAACAATTTAGCACAAATGCTGCCAACTTTACAGTCTTTGCTGGTCCCAAAAAAAAAAATAAAAAATTGAGATCCAATACTAAATTGGGTTTGATTTAAATAGAAAATAATATGGACTAATCCACAGGCCAATGAGTCGACACACATACCTGATACAGCAATCACAGCTATTCCCCTCTGAACCGTTTAATAGTATTAGCAGGAATCTGATTAGCATTTTATCAGATTATCGTGCAAAGAAAGCATCCTGTATTTACACAATGCTATGGATCTCTTCCACTGAGGATCCAGATTAAAAGATGGTGTAAAGAGCAAAAAGGGAAAAGGATGGAGAAATGTCAAGCTAGCCAACGAGTCAAGCGCAATGCAGTGTCGTCATGTCCCGCTGATGTCCTTTCCTTTTTGCAGGACTCAATGACCTTATTGAAATTCAAAATTGTGTCCTCACGAGGCCTCAGACAGCAGTCTATAATCTGTACATGCAGTTAAAAAAAAAAAAAAAAAAAGTAGGAAGAGAAGAAGATATGGCCGCTTGTCTAATGACAAGAAAAGATGCATTCCTCGACAATCATGGACAGGACTTTTGTTGATAAAATATGTTAATTTATTCAGATTTTCTGTCAGATTTTAGTCAAAGGACTGTCTGCATCGCTTTTAGATCATATTGTGCGGCTTGCAGTGTTTGACGTCGTTTATGGCGTCCATTGTTTACGCGCCGATGCCGCAGGCGTGACTAATAAAAGAATTTGCGTTGGTACTTTTGACTTTAAAATAACAGCTCTCAAATCGTGGATGCTACACTGTCTATATAACAAGTCAACACACCCCTGCTTAAATGCCAGGCTTGTGTGATAAGAAAAAAAAGAAAAAAAGAAGAGAGTCTTTGTTAACATTTTCAAGAAAAAAATAACTGAAATAAAATCTTGATTTTTTTTCTTCTTTCTAGCAAGAAGCCTGAAAGTTTTGTGCAAACACTGACTGCTATTTTCATAATTCCTCCCACATTGTCTAAGGTCCTGATTCCACCTGAATAAAAATGGCCTTAATCTGCCGCCAACATGTTTCACTGCAGGAATCCTGGTGTTAATTTTATCAGCCATTTTTAAATGCAGTCTCAGTTTTGTCCAGTTTCAATCCAGCTTGTTGAGTTTTTAGCACATTTAGTCAATGTCATTCTGTTTTTTTGTAGTCAACTATTTACTCTTTTACATTTCATGAATTATGTGTGGTGTATTATTTTTATTTTATCTAGATGGATCATTTGTTTGTTTTAGTTTAGAATGTTTGCCTCCATGTGTAGCTGCCCAGGTGAATCGTTATCTATAGTCCGCTTGCAACTAACTAGATTAGCTCATACTTTGGTTTAGTTTTACTAAACTTGCTATCAGATTGAAACCGTAGTTGCAGTAAACCGTATCTCAGTTAGCACAATTTCCGCTTCACATACAAATATATTAACAAGTGGCTACTATCGCTCCATGCTACGAGCTACTAAGTTAGCTAGCATTAGTTTGTGGAACATTATAGCTTTTGGTTTAATTTGAAACCTTTTTGTTAAATTACCGGTACAACAAACTGTGATATGTTTTTTTTTCCAGCTACCATGTGCCCACAATTCCTTCCTTTCGACTAAAAATCAAGCTAAACCATTTTTTCCCTCCATTTGAGTGCAGCAAAAATGTGTCCATATATCACGTCTTCTCTTTCTCCCGACCTTCGTGCAAAGCATGGCCATTAATGCTTTACTTTTAACTCGTCACATTAATCCACCTCTTGTCTATCCCATTATCCTTACTACATTTTCGTCTTGTCTTCATTAGTCCACGGAAAAAAACATATCCATTTATTCACAGTTATTGCTTGTTAATGAGGGCTTTAGTTTTGTCTCGTCCAGTGAGAAATGTGAGCCGACGAAGATATTTTTTTAGCATAATATACAAAATTAACACTAATCCAAAAACGACCAATACAAAAATCCATTCCAAGGAAATCACAATGTCCCATCACTAGCAAGCTATGTTAACTCCTCTTTCACTGCCACTGACGTTTAAAGACGTCAAGTAAAAACCTACGGATCACTGCCAATGACGTCAAAAGACGTCATCCAATGATTTTTTTTTTTTTTTTTTTTGAAACGGGTAGAGGAAACCCTTCTGCATGTCTGGTGAAAGTTTCCAGTCTGTCTGTTGTGCCTAATGACTATTTTTAAAGTAACCATTTTCTATTGTTGATTACTGATTATACCATCACCTCAAAACCATCATAAAAACAAATGTTCTTGTCTTTGGGGGAAGACTGGAACGGATTAATGGCATTTCCATTTATTTCACTGGTAAAATGTGATTTGAGATACACACTTTTTTTTTATGAATTAAACTCATATCTCAAGACACCACTTTGTTCCTGATTGGTGAAAAACGTAGTTTCCAAATTTAACTCTTTGACTGCCAAAAACGTTAAATAACGTAAAATCCTATGGAGGAGTGCCAAAGACGTTAAAAGACGTTTTTTTGCAAAACAGAGGTGAAACTAACCATTTTCTATTGTTGATTACTGAAAAACGGAATACGGTAGAAACAAACTTTTTTTTTCTGATGAAAGCTGAGAGTCCAATCTTTCATTTGGTAATATGTGTGTTTCCATAGTCCAAACACAACATTTTCTGTGGACCTTGAAAGATCACTCAAAATGCTTAAATCGGCTGGCAGTGGGGACAACCCGTTTCTGAAAACGTCTGGCAGTGAAAGAGTTAAGAACAGGCCCATGGCCCCCATTTGTGGTCCTTAGGGGCTCCAGATGGTGTAGTTGCGGCACCATGTTTGTGACCCCCGTGTTGGACAAAGTAAGTTATAAGCGGCCTTCACCGCTGCACTCGTATAATTAGCGCGGCGTTATGTGGCTGCTGGCTAATGAAGGGAGCTTGTTACATGGCTGGAGAGACACTTAAGAGGTGCGAGGGCTCTCATTGGGCTCTGGTTAATGTGATTGTTAGCCATGCTGGCAACTGTTAATTGCTACTCAGGAGGCTCAAGTCGACAGTGTTAACCTGCACGCTCACGAGTGCACGGAAACTCAAAGTGAAAAGGACGAAATAGAATCTTTTATGCTTCAATCAAGTTCATATAAATTTCATCAGACACCAAGATGGATGTTAAAGTTATGACTATTATTTTTGGCAAATGTAGTGAGAAAGTTAGTGAGGATTTGGTCCAAAAAAAGTACCAGATTGTGGTTTTGAAATTACAACTCATTGTTGGAAAAGTGAAAGTCGTGGCTGAAAATGGGAAACAGACGTTGCCACGATGCACTAAATCAGTGTCAGGTTTTGTAAAGGATCCTCAATTGGCAGCGTTCCCTTAATCCTGTACAGTAGTTTAATGCAACCCGACTACTTTTAATGTGGTTATGGTTGTTTCAGGGATCTATTAAGGATTGCGTTGATTTATTGATGTCCTCAAGTATACTTTCAACCCCCCAAAACCTTTGACTAATCTTGACACCAAAACATTCATCTTGAGCAAAAAAAATGTTTTGAGTCCTTAGGCCTATTGCGCGCAAAAGTCTATGAAGCAATATATCAAGTAAGTAAAACTGAGCACATTCAACTCACATGCACATCATGCCTAAACCTAACAGTTAATCCAATAATCCATGACAGACTGCGAGGAAACCGCTTTCACTCAGCCACCTACTCACTGTCAGATTGCATGTCAGTTACCTACAATTGGAATTTGGAGTCATCATGAGCCAAACGTCGCCTTCCCTGTCCTAGTTGCTCTCATCTTTTTCCAGACTAATCTGTTCTGATCTACTCTGCAGTTGGCTGGTCAAAGGACTAATAGGTTTTCTGTGTGTGAAAAGGTAGCGGTGGGGAGTTGACGCCAGCGCCTCGCCCTGTGTGAGCATTTTCTCATTTTTTTCTTTGATGTTTTCATTTTCTCAAAACCCATTCTACATCATTTATTTTTTTTGGGCCACGATTATGTTCCTAATGTGGAACACGGGGAGTTCAAATCGGGGTCTAACCCAGAATGCGAAACCCGCAGCGACGAGACCTAGACAGGCAACTTCGTAGGTCTCTGTACTTTAACAGTGACACCAGATGGCTGTAAAATATGTTCTAACGGGATGCTAAATATAAATTCAAAACTGCCCATAAATATCTTAACGGGAGCACCGTTAATGTGCTGCAGCCAGTAAGTGAAACATAGTACAGCCCCTAGCATCGAACCATTCGGAGTTCTAATCTTTGGAGAAAAATGGGCGTAGAAAACTTCAGCTCTCTAGCTATTGTTAGAAGACTACCTTTGTCTTCCGCGTGTTCGTTGTTGTTCGGGTTGAGAGAATGTTGATTTTCTGGACTGGAGATCGGTGAACAGGTCCTTCGAAGGATTTATTTTTCAGAAAATTCTGGACACGAGCGGGTTTACAAAAGTACAGCTGCTCCTCACAAGTGTGTCTTTTTCAGCGGACTCGCAGCATTCTTATACTATCTTGAAAAGACCTCAGAAAACAGCCCCCCAGCCCTGAGTTCAATACACATGACGACAGCCGGAAGTAGATAAGACTTTTTACACTTTTACAGCATATCATCCAATACGCATTAAGTTCAACCCCAGACACTGGCCCATCGATGTGGAAACAGACGAGGTCCTTTAAACATGATGACATGAGCAGAAATTGTGACAGCGCTTACAAAGACACATCCACAGATAAATTTCTACTGAGGAAATAAGTCAATTAAAACAGTTATGACTAAATCTAGGCAGAAGAGCCTCAACACTATCTAAATATTAACTGCACGTGTTCACAATGACGATATACAACCCAAACACATCAGTGAGCGACTCGTTTCCCAACACGTACAGAAATATAGGAACTTCGCAGATAACGGTTCAAACATTAGTATTAACCAGAAAATAGACACGGTCCACTGCTCACACTCGGGCCTGTAATTACTTTTGGAAATGTCTCAAAATGAATAGAAAATACATTCGTAATCTTTGGTTATTTAGCTTGGAACAAAATGGACACCTTCCAACTAATGACAGCGATGATGCTATTGTTTCCAAATGGTCAAAAAGTCATCAAAATCACTCTTTGGTTCCAGTGTTTCTGTTATCTAGCAAGCGGACAAAGAATGTCGAACGGGGGTTCGTTCTTTGCACAAAAGGTGCCAATTATAAAGATTATATAGAGAACGTCCTCACTTACGTATGTGCGATTTCATTCCCAGGTTCAACACTTTTTTCTGTGCAGCAGACTTTCAACCGGAGAAAGTGTTGGTATGATTTACATTATTGAAACAGGTCATTAGGAAACTTTGTGAAGGGGGGGGTTGTAGCTATGTAGCAGAAAATGAGAAAGGACTACTTAAAATACACATGTACAAATGTAAATATAACTTGGAGACACAAGAAAAATGTATGCATAATGGACAACATGCATAATAGAGAAGCTACACAAAAGACGTATTGCTCACGCTGGGAAAACATACATAATGCAATATAAACCCCGTAACGCACGTGTTGGAAATGTGCTGAGTGTGCAGAGTCACCTTGACCGAGTATCTCTGACTCATAACGACTTCAAAACACCGGCGCAAAAGCGGCGTACGCTCGTAAATACGACACGCTGAGACGCAAACGCGCAAAAAATGGAGTTAATGCGTTGCTGTGATAAGGAAAGGGCAGCACGGTTTCAACAGACACTTAATCCCTATCAAGTATGAAATGAGGAATATAAAACGGAGCAACAGAGAGTTGGCTGATGATTCGAGCTGCAGCTTTATCTCACTGGTGTTGTTTTGGACACAAACACTTTATCAGTACTAAACATTCAGAGGCAGACAGAAAATAAAAAAAATGTGCTCATCCTCATGGGAGCATCTCTGAGTGGATACAGACTTTGCTTCGGCAGTGGAAACTATTGCCGAGGCTCCCTGTTTTTCTTCTCCTCCTTTCTCCCATATGGTTCATTTTCACTGTCTGACCCCATTTGCCCTTTTTTCCACCTGATTTTCTGCCCCCCCCCCCCCCCCATTTGCTCGTCTCTTATAATCTCACCTCGCGTTACCCCGTTGTTCGGGCACCTTACCCAAAGTCAACTCTGATGTTGGAGGGAGGGGCGGTGGCCAAGAAAGAAGGGAGGCAGGGGATGAGGAGGGGAGGAGTGTTGTGAAGCGGAAGACGGGAAGGTGGGAGGGAGGGAAGGGGAAAACGGGGACAGTTGAGTTTACATCAGTCCAGAGCGAATGGAAATAAAACAAGATGCATGCATGCTGACTTGGTGTGGCTGAACAAGATGGATTTAATGGTGCACATGGGGAGGCAAAACACGGGCGCACTTTTGCTATTTTTATTGGATTGCCTTGTGATGCTCTCCAGACAGCGTCAGTTTAAAAAAAAAAAAAAACTATAAACTAAGCAAAGGGAAGAACAATTGGATAAAGGAGGAAGAATTGACAGTGTCTCGCACTTGAAAGCACATTTGCGTCTCTCATGGTTCTGCAGTGGATTCATCCGAGGTGACTTAGTTGCTTGGAGTTGAAGCAAGGACACATTCTATAGCCACATGACTCCCGAGGCAGCCACTCAGGCAGCAGAAGCGGGCTGTTCT
>NC_135448.1:16532405-16557405 GCF_051991255.1 Vanacampus margaritifer | reverse complement strand
AAAGCACAAAACGGGGAAGTGGCATTCCAACATTTCATCACCTGATCATAATCCAAAAGTTCCAAGTTGTTTGCAAAACTCTCTACTATCCCTCACTAGGGCAATGCACAATTCTATATGAGAGAACAAAGGCCTGTATGACAAAATAAGTCATAAATGCATAACCTAAAATACATGACCTAAGAGTGACAATCACAGGACTATAACTGCATAGCAACTGACAATGTCATCATCACAAGGGACACAGATACTGCATAGCAATTGTTAACATCATCATCACAAGGAACATAGCAACTGCATAGCAACTGACAACTTCATCATCACAAGGGACACAGATACTGCATAGCAACTGTTAACATCATCATCACGAGGAACATAGCAACTGCATAGCAACTGACAACATCATCACAAGGAACATAGAACTTGGATAGCAACCGAAAATCATCACGGGGACATAGCTAAAGCATAGCAACTGACAATGTCAACATCACAAGGGGCACGGCTAATGCATAGCAACTGTTAAAATCTTCATCACAAGGAACACAGCAACTGCATAGCAACTGTTAACATCATCATCACAAGGAACATAGCAACCGCATAGCAACTGACAACGTCATCATCACAAGGAACATAGAACTTGGATAGCTACTGACAACATCATCACAAGGGACATAGCATCTGACAAACTTCTCATCACATGGGACATAGCAACTGACAACATCATTAAAAGGGACATAGCAGCTGCATAACAACATCATCACAAGGGACATAACAACTGACAACATCATTACAAGGGACATAGCACCTGACAACATAATCACAAGGGCCATAGCAACTGCATATCAACTGACAACATAATCATCATTATCATGAACAAATAAGGACCACAACAAAACAATGACTTCATGACTCAACCCAAAACAGTCACATATAGATTTTTTTTTTTTGTTGAACAACAAAAACACTGTCAAGAAAGAAGTGGATTTGCACCCTGGACCGGTCGCACTGAAAAACCTGCAAAATGGCCTCACTATCCCAATATTTTTGGAGTTGAGTGTATATTATTCTGTATTTATCACCACCTTGGACACTTACTGAAGGGTAGGAAGTCTCAAGGGGAGCATTTTTTTCCCCCCTGAACACTACTCTTGCATGAAATGAATCCAGTTTTTCTCACCAACTCCCCACTAACATTATTTCATGCCCCTCCAGCAAAAGGCACTTTCTATTTGTCATCGGATTATTCTCCCCCCCACCCCCACCCCCCCACTCCTATTCTCTTCCGTTTTTAAAAGTGTTGCTTTTTCCTCTGCCATGCGTGCCATGTGTCCTGCAAGCTTCCATCGTACCTTCAGCGCCATGACTGTGCCCACGGCGCGGTTTATTTGCGGGTCACATGACGCCTCTTAATTCTCTTCACTAATGAGGCTGCATTTTACTTGATTAACCCCCTCGTCGGTTCTCACGCGTGGACCATTTCCCTTTCGAAGATTAAAGCGGCATCGTGTCAACAGGGGGGTTCGCCCGTTGCGCTTGCACGTCCATTTAAGCCACTGGCCAGTAGCTGAATAACAGTGACTCATCTTCAGTTTGCTTCCTTTCCTCCCTCCCAACCCAGACTGATCAGGCTAAATCCAAGACTCATCAGTTGGATGCCCTGGATTCATCCCGCTGGATAAATATATACAACGTGTTTAACAGATTAACCGGCTTCTGCCTCTGCACGCACGCACACAAACACACACTTTGTGTACATTTGGCAGTGTCGGCAAAAGAGGACATAAACAAGGCCAAGAGAACTAACTGAACTCTATGTGCCTTGGGTTTCTATAATTCATGTCTTGACTTCAATTATTGATATTAAAATCCACAAATAGGACAGGAAATACAATGCAGAAAACTATACAGTCCCCTCCAAAAGTATTGGAACGGCAAAGTCAATTCCTTTGTTTTGTTGTATGCCGAGTAAAGTAATTTGTTTTTTCTATAAAAAAAACAAACAAAACATAACATGCAAAGGTTCAGATGTTTTGTTTTATTTTGTAGTATTTACATCTGCACGTGTTAAACAACTCAGGGAAAGCACTAGTCTTTATTGATGATGTAACGCATGATGTTGGATGGTTCTATTAGAACGGATTATGAAGTTTACAAAATCATTTTGTCTGGCAATTTAGGAAAAATGGATCCAAACTAATTGGGCGACAAGATAATGACTCAAAACTAAGTGGGCTCACAATAAAAGATATCAAAAGGGGGAAATGTAGGTCTTCAACTGGCCAAATCAATCACCGGATTTGAACCCAATAGCAGTGTTAATTTTGACAATCATTTTTATTTAGTTATAGTCTTTTGACTAAAATTAAAGTTTTAGTCATAATTTAGTCATCTGATTGCATTTTTGTTTAATCCAATTTTAGTCAACAAAAAGAGCAATTTTTTTATTTTTTTATTTTAATTTTAATGCACAATGAAGGTAAACATGTTTGAACATTAAAGTGCAGTTTTTGAGTGGTTCTTTTCTCCAACCGTTTCATTCCTTCTGATTGGATTGTGTGAATTTTCGTCACTATGTTGTTTTTATTTTTGTTTTAGTCATTGACGAAATTACAGTCTCAATGAATGGCTTCTATTTTACTTTTCATTTCATTTTCGTCTGAAAAATAAAATTTTGTGACGAAAATTTTTCGGCGACGAATATATCACTGCCCAATAGAGCATGTATTTGATCTCCTGAGAAGGAAACTGAAGGGAGAAACCCCCAGAAACAAACATGAACTGAAAGAGGCTGCGGTCAAGGTCTGGAAAAGACTTTCAAATGAAGAAAGTAACATTTGGTGAAGTCATCGAGAAATACCAAGAAATTAAAGCTGGAATTCTTTTCTCGGAAACACAATTGCCTTCTGTACACAACAAAACAAAGGAGCCGACCTTGTTGCATGTTCACATAGTAATAATATTTGCTTATAAATGGATTGATAGCATGCAGGAAAATCTTATTGATCCTAGAAGCGTCCTTTGCAGTCTACGGCTACACACTTTCGACTATACCGTTGATTGCCCTTGATAAGGCAGCTTGTTGCCCTATTGTGAGCGCAAGGGAGCACATTTTAAAAATTCCTATTCTAAATGCGGATTCAACAGTAGCAAGTGGCCGTAGGCAGCGTCGGACAATGACCGGCCTTGAGGGGCGGACTCGTTCAAGGCCAAAAACCGAAAGGATCTTGACGGGAGGACGGAGCAGCAAACACGGCCATGCTAATACATGTGTCTGTATTGTTGTAAGGAAGTGTGTGTGTGTGTGTGTGTGTGTGTGTGTGTGCGACCATGTCGTGCCTGCTTCCGTCTCCCAAATCTCGGTGTGCCTCTAATTCATAGTGACCGCTTCATTGTTGCAGAGCAGATGAGCCGGCCGCAGCGCCATACTGATTGAATGGAGTACTCCGGAGCCATCTCTGTGTTTTCCACACTATTCCCCTGGCTGTCTCCCCTCATTCTCATCCCGGCGTACTGTTAGAGCCGAGACGCGCCGCGCCGGGCGACACATACACACACATTTACAGAGATAGCCCAGGGCAAAGCAAAAGGGCAAGGGAGAGGGGGTCCTTCTTTATTGCTCTGATCAAAACAGTCATCCATCCTAGCCATCCTTCTTCTCCCTCCATCTATTCCAGCCTCCTTATTAAATCATTCCCCTCCTATTTCGCTTGGGTTTTATCCACGGATATTACCCTTGCCCCTGACTCGGTGGGAGCCGCGCGCACCAGCAACGCGCACAATCGGCAATCGTGGCAATCACATTTGCACTATTTTCCTTTGAGGATAAATGAGATGGAAGGTGAACCTTAAGAGGGGAGTGTGACCTTAACGTTGGTTCGACATGATACGGTCAAATGAGACACGCATTTTCATGTTTCTTTTTTACTTACAGAGGTCAACGGTAGTAGATTCATATACAGTAAGGGCGGTTCTCAGAAAGTGTGGCCCAGGAGGGTGACAAAAGACATTGGAGGATCACGTAGAAACTAAAAAATATTTTCAGCGATTTTTTTAAAATTATTTATTTATTTTATTAGCTTGACACAAAGCTTGCTCAGTCGTCGTAGAATTAAGTAAGTTTTTTTATTTTTTTTTTAATGTCAACACCAAACTTCCTAAAAGGTATACACTAAAAACCGTTGGGTCAAAAATAACCCAACTGTGGGTTAAAAATGGACCGATCCTCTACTTGGGTCTTTTTGACCCAACTGAGTCAAGAAATGGGTCTTTTAGTGTAAAACATCTAAAATATTGGTTAGATCCTTTACTTGTGTCAAAAAATTGGGTCATTTTGTATAAAACAACCCAAAAAGTTGGGTCAAATTGACCTATAAAGTGGATCGGTCCTTTTTTTTATTTTTTTTTTTATCTATAATTGGGTTACTTTTTTTTTTTTTACTGTTTTAAGATTGTACAGTACATTACAGAAGGTAAGGCAATTTTTAATTTTTATTTTTTCTTTCTTTTCTTTGCTCCAGAAAAAGGTAAGGCGATTTTTTTTTGCAGACGTATTGTCACATTATGGACAGCATTGGGCTCGATTGAACGGTGTCGTGTTGGATTGTGTTGTGTTTTTTTTTTTTTTTTTTTCTTCAGGAAAGCTCAGTATTGTTCATTCGATTTGACATCATCATTGCTCTCCTTTTAAAAAAAAAAAAATCAATCAAAAAAAAATTTAATAAATGTTTTTTTTTTTTTTAAATACATATACATATATATATACATATACACATATATATATATATATACATTTTTTTGTATGTGGGTGAGTATGTGTGTGTGTGTGTGTGTGTGTGTGTGTGTGTGTGCGTGCGAGCGTGTGTGTATTCATCAGTTCACCTAAAGCCCATTAAAAAAAAATCCCATACTAATAATATAATATAATAATAAATTGCCAAATGCAGAAACATCAATGTAAGTTATCACGATGTAGTGGCTCTCGCTAACAGACAGAATTAAGTAACCGGAATTAGGTTAAAAAATTCTATATACGTAGACCATGTTTCTATAAATTGTTGTGTTTTTAAGGGCTCCTAATTTCTTGGATGTGTTGATATGTCACAAAGAGGAAGTGGTCGCGACGGCACACCACAGATCTCAGTGAGGTTGTTTATTTAATCTCTGCAGTATGTTTGCAATAATGCTCCTGCTTTTCCGGGGTCGCGTCACAGGGGCCCAGACTTCCTTCTCCCCAGCCACTTCAACCAGTTCCTCCGGCGCAAATCCGGAACACCTCTCCAGGGAGGCGTCCAGGTTCCACGTCCCAAGAACTAGCTTCTGTAGCCGGGGATCGCCAAGGTCCTTGTCCGCCACCCAGCTCACTGCGCACCCGAGTCCTCCTACAGGTGTTGAGAGCCCATAGGAAAGGTGGACCCACGTTTCCTTTCCGGCCGGGCCCCATGGGTGAAGGCCTGGCAACCAGACGCTCACCTCCGAGCCACACCTCCAGATGTTTGCAATAATGCAAGCAGTGAAATCTGGTGATTGGTTGTAAAAAGAAAAAAAAAAGGACTCTAAAAGTGGATATGGGTGGACCGCAGCTGGGCAAAACCGTCATTACATCGATCCGTCATTGACAGATGCCCACCTTTTGGTGAGGGCTTCCACATTTTTGGTGAGTTCTTTATGACGTGAAGCGTGGAAAAAATAACCAACTGAAGCAGGTTTACGACGTGTATTTTTACAAGCTTCGCGTCATAACGCGCTCGACGGTTTTGCGCGCCGCCACCCACAAGCTAGCACAGACGATTTAGAAGGAAGGACTCCTAGCTTCTTTCTTTTTTTTTTTTCCTGTGGAAATGGGTCAAAGAACTCAAATTAGTTGCAACTACTTGTCAGCGCTTGCTTGCAAAAATCGACTGCCTCCATTGAGAATGTCTTGGGGAAAGTTAGAATTAGAGCAAAAGGATAAAGCAGTGAGCAGCGAGGATGCTGAGGAGGCATAAAATAGCACTCCAAGGGGAGTCGAGAGAAAGGGGGGGGGGCTTCAGTCGTCGCGTTTGAGGAATTCAGTAATCCAATTACCAAGTTGAGAACATATAGTACTTAAGGGTGCGAGCCTGCACAGATGTTTGTGAACATGCACACGCACCAAACACTTCAAAGCCACTAGTTCACAATGAGAGATAATGGCACAACATGCTCCCTGTGCCGTTTTAAACGCATGCTTTATCTATACTCAAAACAGGAAAGAACGAGTCGCGTTTGATCAACTTGTGTTTGTCGGAGAGGACCAAAAGGGTCTGTTTCTACTTTCCTAAGGAGATAAAGGAGGGCAATTAACTGCACAACACAAAGACAGCCACTCGTCTAGTTGTATGGCAAGACATGTTTGACTTTAATAATCCATGTTTTGGCAGAGCAATAGAGGACCCGCTAAGGTGTGTTGGAAATCCGGCCAGTCGATGGCTTGATTTGTGGCTCGTGCCGCCGGAATCAATATTAATTTAAAACAGCTGATAAAGTTGAGAAAAAAATGAGCAGCTGGGATAAAGCAGTAGCTCGCCCTTGATTTGATGAGGGACCGCTGGGTGCACAGAGGCCACGGGTGCGAGATATTTCATAGGCGGAGGTAGTGTTGGAGTTCTTCAGATGGGTTTTGGTCTGAAGACTACTTTTTTAAGGGTCTCGATCTTGTCTCAGAATTAAAGGCAGGGTGGACTTGGGATTTTTGATCGAGACCGGTTGGAGACCAAGCCAGATCTACTGAGACCAGTGAGAAACACAGAATGCAGGTGGTGTGATGCCTTCCCAGGGTACTTTTTCAAAAACAACATCGTATAATTTGTGTTTGTTGCAAAAAATAAGGAGAAAAAAAATACTGGTAATGTTGCTCTGTTTTTTCTTTTCTTTTCTTTTGACATATACATTATTGGTCTTAGTCTGGTCTTGGTCTCGGCCTCCAAAAGTCTTGGTCTCGGTCTCGACCACCAAAAGTCTTGGTCTCGGTCTCGACCTCCAAAAGTCTTGGTCTCGGTCTCGACCACCAAAAGTCTTGGTCTCGGTCTCGACCACCAAAAGTCTTGGTCTTGTCTCCGTCTTGACCACCAAAAGTCTTGGTCTTGTCTCGGTCTCGACCTTCAAATGTCTTGGTCTCTGTCTCGACCACCAAAAGTCTTGGTCTTGGTCTCGGTCTCGACCACCAAAAGTCTTGGTCTTGGTCTCCGTCTTGACCACCAAAAGTCTTGGTCTTGTCTCGGTCTCGACCACCAAAAGTCTTGGTCTTGTCTCGGTCTCGACCACCAAAAGTCTTGGTCTTGTCTCGGTCTCGACCACCAAAAGTCTTGGTCTTGTCTCGGTCTCGACCACCAAAAGTCTTGGTCTTGTCTCGGTCTCGACCACCAAAAGTCTTGGTCTTGTCTCGGTCTCGACCTTCAAATGTCTTGGTCTTGTCTCGTTCTCGACCTTCAAATGTCTTGGTCTTGTCTCGGTCTCGACCTTAAAAAGTCTTGGTCTCTGTCTCGACCTCCAAAAGTCTTGGTCTCGGTCGCGACCTGCAAAAGTCTTGGTCTCGGTCTCGACCTCCAAAAGTCTTGGTCTCTGTCTCGACCTTCAAAAGTCTTGGTCTCTTCTCGGTCCCAACCTTCAAAAGTATTGTTCTCTTCTCGGTCTTGATGCTCTCTATTCTCGATAATGTCTTGCTCTAGGCAGAGGCCCTTGTCACAATAAAGGCACTTGGATGGTTGGACGGACACGATGGGGGCACACTATCGGTGCGGTGATCGTCATTATTTCAGACCTAATCATCATTATTGACTGCCGCTAATTTGAGGTCAGCGGCCTGTTATACAAGCGCAAATGCCAACCTGACCAGATGCTCCATAGGCTAAATCACAGCTGTTCACTGGGATTATCTTCACGCGCACACGTACACACGCGTCTTGACGAACGCTACACTCAAATCACACACACGCAGAATTAAGAGAGGTGTCCAATGTGACTAATCTCATCACCCAGGGGCAGATTGGTATGTTGTAGACACATCTGTCACACCTAAATAAATCACTCCCACACACTTTCCCTGAGTCATACGCACATAGATATCGACGAGGTGCGAGTGTGTGTGTAATGGCCATCCATGGGAATGGAGGGGCTCAATAGAAAATGTCACTGATTGATCTTTTTACCATTTGGCCCTGATTTACAGAGTGCTAAACATATGCGGGTACACACTCTATATAAGCACCTGCAGATTTAAGAGTCAATTGGTTTTGGCCGTATGATGCAATCAAACCTTTTATACTAATCCATGCCTGGTCATCACATTACTGCTGATTAGAACCTTGTTGTCTCCATACATCCACTAAACCCTAAAGTCCTGGCTCAAAATACACAGCCGAATGATCCAAGTGTTAGCCTACATTGCGGCCGAATGCAGTTCTGTATACAAAAATGAGGATTGGGAAAATCCCACTCTGACGCAAGGCAATCCTTTACATTTCAAGCTGTGTTCATCTGGATGCACAGCCCTGCAATTTGTATTAACCGCTGCGTACCCATATAGGAGGAGTAGGGATTTAAGGAAATGTAAGGGATTTGGAAGATGGAGGTATTGAGTGGAGTCGGAAAACCAATAAAGTAAATGTGAAAAGGTTAAATATAAGTACTGTGTTATCCAAGGGAACATTTTCACTCTGATTGAACACTGGTGGTTAAAAAAATAAATAAATGCTATAAATGAGCATCCGGATCATTTTTTGGTATAAAGTGGGACACGGCCCACTGACTCTGGAGCAGGGCCTTTACTCATTGTACAAAACGCACTGCGAATGGGGTCATGGGAGCCACCCCAGATGGCACAGATGGGGGTACCCCCGCCCCTCCTCCTTCCGTAAGGCCACGACCAATGTGTCGTAACTCCCGACCCCCTTGATGCAGCCATCGCGCTGAAAAATGAAACCTTAAATGGGAGGCATCATGAGATATTGATCCGCATGCTAAAAGCATTTAATCAAAAGTGTCATGTGTGAAAACGTGTATTTAGGGGGAGTAAACATCTAAATAGCTGACATTTGGCGCAACATTGGCGGGCCTACGTTTGCATGCAGTCAATAACGGATAAAATAAATAAATAAAAATAAAATAAAATCCGAATAAGACACCTGGGTTACACCTTTTCCAACACGAATATTTGTTCGTTTAAATGTGATCGAGTACCTTCTTCTTCATATGTCTTCTGCCCCACCTCCATTGACAATTTTTTTTCCGGGTGACATTTTGTTCCCGGTATGTCCCTGCAGGAACAGGAGTAGTTGTTTCCTCCATTGTTTCCGCCACCTTTGACCTTTGAAAACTTTGCTTCCACGAATCATTTTAATGTGGTCTGTTTAATTGGTGAAACGGTCACTTGACAGAAACTGAACTAACTAAAAAAAAAAAGGACAATAATTGATTATTATGAAAGTCGCAAGCGTAATTTGGCTTAATGTAACAGTTTCTTATGAACAAAAATACCCAAGTGAAATTGAAAAGTATGCTGTGCTTAAACTATTCTTACAATGCAACCAACTCATTCACTCCCAGCCATTTTCCCAGAACTGGATTTTCACAAATTTTGAAGGGCCACAGAATATTGTGTTCTATTGCTATAAAAACAAACGAAAGATTAGAGTCTCTTTTTTTTCCCATCAGGAAAAAAAAAAGTATATTTCTATCTATTTGCGTTTTACAGCAATTAGCATTAGAATATAGATAACTTTCATCGATATTCACAAATCTGTTTAAAACAGTGGGGAGAAAAGGCTTTTTGCAACATGGCCCTGGTTGATCTCTTATACTCTGCTGCCACCTGCTGGCCGTTTTTGTAATAACTACCATGGCTTCAAGCGTTCTCTTCAATTCAGAGGTTGCATCAAAACCTTCTGCGTGCACATAAAAAAATAAAAACATAAAAAAACATATAAATACGTTTTTGGGACCATTGTAATACTTAAAATAGAAGTTATATATACGTTTTGGGGAGCAAATGAGCTAAAATGCTGCACGCAACGTAGTAAGTGTAGCTCATTACTACCGACCTCTGTTTATCATATGTGTCTAAAAAGAAGTTGACCACTGTAAATAGACAACTTTTAAGCGTATGATCAACTCTGGAAAAGATGAGGAATACTTTTACGATTTGGATACTCTTCAGCATTCCCCTTAAAATGATATCAAAACTGCACGCAACACATTACATGACTTGCGTGCGGCCTGATTCACAGATTGTATACTGATCTAATGTACTTAACTGTTCATCTGGACTCGAAATGTGCCAAAAAAAACAAAAACACCGTCCTACTGAAAAGAAATCTGGCTGGGTTTCCTCAGAATGCCATCAAACGGAATCATATCAAATGTTTGGACATGCTGATAAATATTTTATTTGTAAAACTAACACCAGCAGGGTGTCATGCTGTCACCACCAGATTTAATCCATCCCGCCATCATTTTCTCCTCAAAACTTTTACAGTTGATATTTGTTTCCCCTTTCTGTAGTCCCAAAAAAAAAAAAAAGTTGCAACCTTCGTGACCCTGATCATCACCATCATCCTCCTCTTCGTCGACCACCCCCCGGCTCGTCCCTTTCTATGCTCACTGGGAACTCTGATCTGATTAAGGCATTAGAGCCTGCTTCAAACAAACAAGTACAGCGGGAGGTCACACTCGCTTGTATTTGTACGTTTTCATCAAGTAAAGTGCTCTCCCGAATGAATAACACGGCGACGTTGCCCGCTTTATTGGAACGCATAAGAACTTCACCCGCTAAACTGACCGCCCTGACATCAAGGCACTCCGCAGACTTGATAATGATAAATCACTAATCCTGTGTGTTTAGGTATGCGACTTCAATAAGGTAGCAGTGTGTGTGTGTGTGTGCGCGTGTGTGTGTGTGTGCGTGCGCAAGTATGTGGCATCTGCCAGCACTTGAGTCATGGCGCCTGAGTATTTACATATTTGGGGAATATTTACAGGAACACACAAGCAAGCATTAGACTGAGCACTTGCGTGTGAAATCTAATCTGAAAAAAGCAGGCAAGCTGAATTAAAAAAAAAAAAAAAAAAAAAAACTACAAAACAACAACCGGCTGATGCTGATTCTGTTATAGTTTGGATTGGGGACAGATTAGTGGAATATTAGGATGGGATTGACTGGCCAGGTTAAGCTATTTGATCGTCAACTAAATATGGCTTAGGAGCTGCAGACGAGCTGATGTCACATAGAATTAATCCGGCCATGATTTCGTTTTAGAAACTCGCCGCTAATCCACTCATGATTTTAAACATACTGTCACACTAGTTGGGGCTGAGGAGGAAGGTCTGTTTGTTTTGATTGATCATGGGACATTAATCAAACTCTATATGGCAACTGTTGACATTATTAACATTTTTATTGGTTTATTTTACTTTTTACCCGTTTTACATTTCATTATAGATGTGTTGATGAAGGTGTAATTATGTTGACCTGATATAACCTGTGTGAGTCATGCTTTTGACATTCTTGCTATCTTTTCTACTGTTTTTACCAGAAATGAGAAAGTTAAAATGTTTCTATGTTTATCTAAGAAGTCTAGTCGCTGTTCATTAGAAATCCGGTTGTCAAAAGTTCAAGGACGATCTAGTTTACTGGGAAAATGCAAACTCATTCTGTGCCTCACGGGATGACAGAGGCTGTGTGGGCAAAAGAAGACACACACATTGGATGACACTGCTTGGGTGATGTGCAACTGTGTGACCAGAGATCTCTGTAATAAATCATCCTTGCAAGGACCCTCTCCACCAGAATCTTATCTTTACGATTACAATTAATGGTAATTCCTTCACAACCCAACATCATTGAAAAGGAAATCATTTCACAAGAGTGACTGTAGCTCCTCCGATATTTCAAATAGCCGCTAACACGTTGCGGATGCCGGGATCAAATTCGCTATGCAGCCGGACCTTTCACTGCATTATTGAATTGTCACAATAATTACATTTTTCAGCAATTAAATGCCAATTACTTTAATATTTTGAGACGGATTACACACGTAACACTGGTGCGAGGGATTAACAATACAGATTTGCTACTTTGCCAGTATGGCACAAAGCATTAATAGATAGCCAAACCATTATTAATTACAACCCTTTGTGATGGTTTGGTTGTTTTTAACCCCCATGAAAAACAAAAATATTTGTATTGTCTTTGGCTTCTGGATGAAAAAAATAAATACTGAAGACACACTGAGTATTAAATTGTTATAGGTTTTACAGATACATAAAAGCAAGCAGTTGCACTCATTTGGTATGTAACAAATTTGTTTGAGGCTAAAAGCATTTATTTGTGTTTAGAGTGCATAGAAAAAGTCTAAACACCCCTATTTAAAAGCCAAAATGACACCCCAAAAACTTTTCCTACCACTAATGTGATAACCACAAAAACTATTAACTACTTAAATTTAACTTTACAAAATTGACCGTTTTCTCGCATATTTTGGTGGTGTGATTGATCATTATTAGGGTTGTCAAAATGAGCGCGTTAATTCATTTTAAGTTAATTTAAAGGCCATTCCAGTCGCAACGCAGCAGACTAATAATGCATATATTTGTAGAGATTGCGGTCAAGTTGTATTTTACAATTTTTAAAATGTGCAGAATTTCACAAGTTACTTCATTTTAAATATTAGATAGCTCTTAATTTGAAAAGATAAATGTACCGAGCAGTCACCAACATCTTATAAATGCAATTATGCCACCTAGTGGCAGAAAAATGACCTCAACACAAACCAATATCGCACTTATTATGAAATTTATGCATCAATGATTAAAAAATGCAACCATATTTCTAGCAGTTTAACATTTTTTCTACTTTTATGTGAAGAGTATGAAAACTAAGAAAAAATACGTTATTGTACATTTAGAACAGATATAAAATGTGCGATTAATCGTGAGTTAACTATTGAAGTCATGCGATTAATTAAAATTAAAAAATTTAATCGCCTGACGTCCCTAATTTTTGATAATCTTTTTTTTTTTTCTTCCTTTAAAAAAGGATTATTTAATTTTTAACAAAAGTGGAAAAAATGTTAAACTAATAGAAACAGTTCAAAAATTTTTTGGGACATTTGCGATTAATTACAATTAATTACAACTTTTTGGGGATTATTTTTAAACATTAGATAGCTCTTAATTTGAAAAGATAAATGTACCGAGCTGTCACCAACATCTTATAAATGCAATTATGCCACCTAGTGGCAGAAAAATGACCTCAACACAAACCAATATCGCACTTATTATGAAATTTATGCATCAATGATTAAAAAATGCAACCATATTTCTAGCAGTTTAACATTTTTTCTACTTTTATGTGAAGAGTATGAAAACTAAGAAAAAATATGTTATTGTACATTTAGAACAGATATAAAATGTGTGATTAATCGTGAGTTAACTATTGAAGTCATGCGATTAATTAAAATTAAAAAATTTAAATCGCCTGACGTCCCTAATTTTTGATAATCTTTTTTTTTTTCTTCCTTTAAAAAAGGATTATATAATTTTTAACAAAAGTGGAAAAAATGTTAAACTAATAGAAACAGTTCAAAAAAATTTTTGGACATTTGCGATTAATTACAATTAATTACAACTTTTTGGGGATTATTTTTGACCGTTTTCAAAGTGGTAATAGCTGATCATTAAATAGGTTAGGCCCTAATAAGGACATTAAAGGTCATTTGAACACATTTTGTATTTTAGAAACGTGTAATGGATTTGACGGATGTATTAAACTGCTAACCCTTCACATTAATCAGCCGCCCAAGAAGAAATTCTCAGTTACAAAAAGGTTGGCGACCCCTGAGTTAGTGTTGGCACAAAACCTTCAAGGCTTCTGCTAGAAAGCAAAGCGATGTCAGGAAAAGCCTACGACCAACATCTGAAATGTATTTGGGGTTAATCGGAGGCGCTTTAAACGCTGGCAGGTGTGCATGAGTTTGAATGCGATTGGCTAATTCTAAACATAACCATAACCCCTAGGTAGAAAAAGTTTCAAAATGATTCATCATGGTCTCTTTATATTACAAATATTATTTATTCGCACTGTGTGGATTAAAAAAAACACACACACACCACACAATTAGAAATGATCGATACCAAGTACTGATACCATACAAATTGAGACCTATATATCCCAATGTACAATTTTTTCCTTAAAATTGCATCAAATGAATAGCAATTTTCTATTCTTCTCATTTCTGACTGAAGGCGTACTGTAATCGTGCAAGTTGG
This sequence comes from Vanacampus margaritifer, assembly GCF_051991255.1. Classification (NCBI taxonomy): domain Eukaryota; kingdom Metazoa; phylum Chordata; class Actinopteri; order Syngnathiformes; family Syngnathidae; genus Vanacampus; species Vanacampus margaritifer. The sequence continues at coordinate 16,543,125 of NC_135448.1, read as the reverse complement.
CTGGAGGTGTGTGTTTACAGTAGATGTGCGACAGTGTGGAAGGGGGTGTGCACTGTATTTGTTTTTCTATATTCAATCACATCTGTGTCAAAGCCCCCCTGGACTCCTCTTCATAAAAATAAAACACATGCACACTCACACAGACTCGAGCTCCAAAAATCCCTTCAAAGCTTTTGATCCGGCATGAATGTGGTACTACCCACCGCCCCCCCCCCCTTTACCTCAAAAGTGGGATTAAAACTTGCTCATATCAACACTGCCACTGATTGGGGGGGGGGAATCTCTTCCCTTAAAATAATTTGACAGCATGTGAGGATGCCGCGTGGCGTTTATAGGTACGGTAGGTGTGTTTGTGACAGCTGTCTCATACAACCGCAGCGTCGCCGTCTTCAAACGGCAGCCGGCGAAGAAGCGTGTGCGGGAACGCGCCGGAAGATCACCGTTTTCCCCCCCGGGGGGAATTCTCCCCGCATCCCACCGTCTTCACCTTGCGCGAAGCAAGATGTGCGTACAGTGCGGTGCCGTGGAGATGATGAAAGTGAGCGAGGGGTGACCTAAAAATGTCACCGCAGAGAAAAAAAAAAGAGGGCAAAACTGTAATGAGAACAAGACATGAAGAGATTCAAGGGAAAGAGTCAGGGCAAAAAAAAAAAAAAAAAAAGATTCCATTTATGTTTTTTTGTGTGCAAATTATCTTCCTGGTGTGCACATGTTCTGGGAGAAAAACAGGATTTCTTTTCGCGGCCCCTCCCACACTTCTACATATAGAGCACTTTTGCCACTTTTTTCCTTCTGCTGACTTTGCATATAAATGAGACTGAAGATTATCCAAATGTCTGATGCTGAAGGCACGCGCCATCCTGCGCACGGGATGGGATGGCTAATTACGTTGCCGTGGCGACAGACAGCCAGAGAGCAAGCACAGCGGGAGGGAGGGCGGGGTTACATTTGGGACTCAAAACATTTGATGCGTGCGGAAAGCGAGGGTAGGAATTCAAAATTTGTGAGGCGCCGTACGTGAGCCCGCCAACCTTATCGTCACCTTACCGCCCTCCTCTTCCATCTTTTCCTGTATTTCTTTCTCTTCCTCTTCTAGGGAGAGAGACGGAGCAGAAAGTGGCGTGTATAATTACATCCTAATCTCTCGCCGCTATCTGCTCTGCTACGGGCCGCGTGGTTACAGAGAGCTGTCAGACGCGCACACCCACGGGTCCGCCGAGATTCTTGTCCACAATTCTACACATTTAATCTGGTTAAATAGCTGCGGACGCCAACCAGACATCGCCGCTTGACTGATGGACCAAGACGTTCCCAGAGACAGATGGGCGGCTGATTTCACTTCATATATATATATATGGTTATATAACCGCACTTTTAACAGCAGATTTCATAAAGACTGATAAAGTCTGGCTCTGTTAGCGCATAAAAGCGGAACATCTTGAATGTGAACTGGCTTGTTATCAGTCTACTTTATAAGCCATCAAGTGCTTCGCCGCCTCGTATTTGCGCCAAGTTCTAAGTCTCCCTGAGTGATGGAGATCTCAGAGCCAAACGGGGTCACACCGCAGGGCCGTACATCTTCGACATACGAGAGAAAATGTAAGCCGTCACTCCGGGAACACGCAGCTAAAGATAACCGACCCCCCCCCCCCCCCCACAAGCATGACTGTATATGGATCCATAGCCGGGGACTCGTGCATTATACATGCAAAGCTAATTTGTGGCGCGTACATATGTAGCGGACGGTCGCTCGCGCAAACATGCACTTAAGTCAGTTTAAAGTGCGTGGAAATCTGGGAAAGTAGGCCAGGACTTGCTGGGCCTGGAAAGTGTAAACAAGTAGCGATCTTTGGTTTCCATCCAGGGTAAAAAAAAAAAAAAAAACTTTGAATTAAACATAACATTTACGCAGGGCGCAGGCACAGACCTGAGGCTACGTTCAATCAATCCGGCTGCAATTTTAAATCAAAGGTTTGCTTAGAATATACAGTCCTGCCTGTTATACTTTTAGGTAATTTAATCCTCGATTTGAGCGGGTGGGCTGTGAAATATCAACATCTAAGTTTGTAATTAGCATTCCGACTGGGCACGGACAGGCCGCAAGGCAGGAGGTAAAAATCACCAGGGATGTAACATGAGAATTACAGTACAGGTGGTTCTATGTTTTGATTCATTATTAATCAAGGCAGGTCAGACTTCATTTGTGAAACATGAAGAAAAGCAGTAAAACGTTGATTTGCATTTTAGATCACTCGAATTATATTATTATACAAAGTAGGTTTCAGTTTGGTTGTCAGTAGTTGGTCTTCAGGCAGGGTGACCAGACGTCCCAATTTAACCGGCAAAGTACTTGGGTTTAACTGAGACTGTCCCAGGGGTTAAGCAGAGACAGTTCCCAGTATAAGAAGGGACAGACCCGTTTAAACAGCGACTGTCCCGGATTTAAAAAGGTGACAGTCCTGGGTTTAACAGAGAGAGTGTAGCAGTTTTGAGACTCGAGTCCCGGCGGATTTTGCCAGCCCCACTGTTTTGTCCCGCTTTTAATGCAGGTCCCGTCCCAGCTTCCTGTTTTAGTTTTTTTTGTCCAATCGTTTGGACCATGTGCACGTCAATCACACAACTAAAAATTAATTTAACTGTTGAAACTGACCAAAAGAACAAGATCAACAACAAGCGGCCGAAATGAGTTTCCTCGGTCATCCGGGAAAGACTTAAGATTCGAGCCGCTGCTCCTCCGCGTTGAGAGGAACCAGTTGAGGTGACTCAGGCATCTAGCTTGGATGCCTCCTGGAGAGGTGTTCCGGGCATGTCCCACCGGCAGGAGGCCCAGGGGACGAAACCAGGAGACGCTGGAGAGACTATGTCTCTCGGCTGGCCAGGGAACGTCTTGGGATCCCACCGCAGGAGCTGGTTGAAGTGGCTGGGGAGAGGGAAGTCTGGGCTTCCCTGCTAAAGCTGCTGCCCCAGCGACCCGACCCCGGGTATAGCGGTAGATAATGGATGGATGGATTGAACTGTTAAATTACTTCCTATTTACACACATTCACGTTTGCATCATAACGTTTGCAGAACTACTTCCTGCTTCCGCGTTTAAGAATCATGGGAAATGTAGTCAGACCGAGAGCGAGCTGTTACAAGGTGTGATGCTTGCATTTGACGTACCAACATCAGAACAGCCACATTTCAACTCAACTTTTTTTTTTTTTTTCCCAGAGCTAGCCTAATTGTTTTGCTTCGACTTCGTCCAGCATTGTTAAACTGTCAACCAAGATAGCATTTAGCATTAGCTAAAGCAATAAAACAACCACCAGGCTGACTAGCGATTACATAGGTTATAAATAGTTGCTGGTGAGGATTTATTGTACACTTGATTTTCAGTGAAATTATATTCTCCGAATTTTTGTTTTGAAATAAGGTCACCCTATCTGAAGGATGAGTTACTGCCTATTCCTCGCGTAACAAAACCCGTGTTAAAGCCAAAACACGACATGGTGAACATAAACTTAAATGAAGGGGAAAGCTAACAATAGCACAACCGTTTACACCCGACCAAGTGAGGCCCAAAAGCGTTCAACCGGGAAAAAACACACAAAAAAAGTCATGCATAAACACATCATTAGAGCAGCACCGTTTATGCTATGCAGCACAAACAACATATTTCCCCTCGCGGCACTAAAACTCAGGAGGTCAATGCGAGGTCACCTGAACCAGACTTTTCGAGGAGTGTATATCCCGAGTTGACGTTTGCTCACAACCCCACGCGTTGGTTTTGCCGAGGCATATTTTGCCGGAATGGCAATGAGCCCAGTTATTTTGGAGCGTCATGCATTTGCTGTCCGACCTACAGACCCCAGCCGGAGACATTGTTCGGCACTAAAAGCGCCGTCTACCTCATGCTTTTATCCACTGTAAAAAAGAGGTGAGAAAGTCCAGGTTTTAAAACTGCATTAGTGACAGAACGAGAGTGAGAAAAGTCTGTTTTCAAACAGGGTGGCTGCAGTGCAAGTGGGGTCAAAGCGCTGATTAAACACACCAGCAATAAAGAGGAATGAGTCAGAACAGATGAGCGCCTTCCAAATATATCGCATGGATGAGACTTTTTCAGCAGAGTTGATCACAGCTTTCCTTGCAGTATTAAAAAAATGAGCTCGGGACAGGCAGTTTATTAATCCCTGGTTTCCGAGGGCAGCTAAGGAAGCCTTCGCGAGGAACGCAGAATCCTCTGCATTAATTATGATTATTGATCATAAGTTTTTTGGGGGGGTGAAGTTAACTAGAATAGCAGGCTAACAGTTAGCCTAGTATGTAACTAGAACAGGCTGGCAAAGATAGCGCAACGGTTCTTGCGCTAGCAGCGCGTGGCTAATGCTAGCTACTCCTCTGCTTATATGGTGGTTTAGAAGAAGGCCATATAGGTGTGTTTTTCAGCAAGTAATTTTAGTTAGATTCGACAAAAAAAATGCACAATATATCCTTTCATCTGACGACAGTCAAGACTTACAACAACATTTTCTAGTGCATCTATATGGTAATGTTTTATCCATCGAGAAGAATTTGTAATTTGCGAGTTCAGATGACACGAATGTTGAGCAAAAGGGGCCCGGGTCACCACCCCAAGTTGACAACCCTCATGTGACTTTCCTCTTTGGAACTTGCTTTGCAACAGAAAAGCCTGTTTCTGCAACTGCTAACAAGTTGGAAGCATAGGATTGACAAAAATGAAGAATTAAGATTAATTATCAATGCACATTTAACCCCAACTGACTAGTGATGATCACAGGGGATGGGATGCGTCCCAGTATACGACTAGTTCAGCAGTTCTTAACCGAGGTTCGATCGAACAAATTTGGTGTGCTCAGTTATTGATTTTTGACCGTTTTAAATGGTACGTCGTGTGATTTTCTTTATTAGTTTAGTTCCTTTATACTAATTATGTCAAGCAAAAAAACCAAAGTGGTCGGACGAATATGTGCAATATGAATTCACATGTATAACGGAGCCTATGGGGTTCCACAGGGCTCAATTCTAGGGCCTCTGCCGTTTTCAATGTATGTGCTGCCCCCTGCCCGCTTTCTGAATTCAAGGTGAAGAAAGCCAGATTCCATATCTATGTATTGAATTTGAGGAAGGTACAAATAATGTGTTCTGGTGGGGGTTCCGTACCAACCAGGTTAAGAACCATTGGACTAATTCAACAACAACTCTACTATAGAATTCTGCATGACTATATCATAACTCTGGAAAGGCCTAAAAACAAACAACATGCACATATACTTGCACAAGAGGAAAGAGATAACAAACTATCCAAACTCAGCCCAACGCAAACCAGACACGGCCTCTTAATCCCGGCAACGCGGTGAGATGAAAAACAACGATAACAGCGTAGAGACAAATAAAAGATTAATCTAATAAGTCTGACTCACTCAGGCCAGCACATACAGAAGAACACTGCTGTATAAACAGACGTAGCTGCGGTTTTTTGTGTGCGTGTGTGTGTGTGTGTGTGTGTGTGTGTGTGTGTGTGTGAGTAGGCCTAACGGACAGAGAGGCTGTGCAACACTAAAGCTGCCCTCACCATCTGGCCTTGGCAAAATGAACACAGTGTTCCTCCGGCCTCTCTCGCTTTCTCTCTCTACCTTAATGTTTCGCTGGCGGATTTGATACTCATCCACCCGCCGAGATTAAGGGGGTCCATATTTCAGTCATACTCCCCGTGTTGTTTTTGCTTTCTAAAAACAGTGAGTTGTGTGTGTGTGCGCCAACATGTTGATGGGACGGTTGGGGAGGCTTGTAACTAGGCAGAAAGAAGAAGAAAAATCTCAGAAAAGGGGAGGAGTGGGAAAGGGTGTGGGGTGGAAATGTGTCTTCAAATCAGGGTGTGGCATTCACTCTCTATGTAAAACATGCACGATACTGGATAGGGATGTTCGATACCACTTTTTCAAACCGATACCAGTGAGAGCACTCAACTCTCCATGAGTACTTTTGACACGTAAAATGTGCCCCCAAAAAAATAAAAGGCCTGACGTCATTGAGGAGAAAAAAAAAAATTCTACAACCATTTCCCATCTCATTTCTACAACCATTTGTCCCTCCTCTGTTGTTTTCCTCATTTTCTCATCTCTTCGTTTCCTCTTTGGGAGGTGCTAACGTGGTGAGCATGTCGTGTCATAAGTTCTATGCGTCTGTGAGTGAGGTTATGTTGACGTTTCACAGGTTTACACATTTCTAGAATTGTAGAATTATTGTAAACTATTGCTATAAGAATTAGGGCTGAGTTTAAAATAATAATAATAATAAATTTTCCTTTTTTAGCACAATATAGTTTTATAAAACCATTTACATATCTTTTTTTCCCATAAAATACTTAAGAAAATTTGAATTTTAAAAGCCAATTTTTTTTATTATTTTTTTATTATGTTTCTTAAATTTTTGAAAGACCTGACTTTAAGACAACTCAGAATATTTTAGATTTAAATTTACAATTATTAAATTTGAATTATGTCAAATCAGTAAAATTACCGAATGAACAATACTGAGCTCTCCAGAATTTTTTTATTTTTTTTAATTATGAACATATTTTCATCTCATACTTGCTGATGTCAAATGTTTGTGTAACACGTAAGCTATTATAACAGGTGTTACTTTCATTAATTAACTAAATTATTTGACCAATTACTGCCTCCGCAAAATTTACTTTGGAATTTAATTTTGGGGAGTCTTTTAATCGTGTCCTTGATATTTAAGAATAATTAATGTTCCATAATTTATCGATATCGGATTGAACTGAAGTGAATGGAATCAAATTGTGAAAAATTTAAATAGAAATCAAACTCAACTGTCGAAATCGAATCATTGAGGACATTAGAATCAATATCCTAACAAGAATACATTATTCCTGAGGGGCCTCCAGAAAAATAACATGAAATCCTCAAACTCAAAATGTAAAGCATAACTCTCAACAAAATGGAAAAAAACATTAAGAGATTCAGATCATCTGTCTATACTTTTGAGGTCATTTAAGAGAAGAAAAAAAAAACATGCATACACACAAAACCCAAATCACTTGACAGGGGTGTAAACCCACAGCGCTGTAAGAGGCTTTAGCAGAAAAGATCACACATCCCCGCAGTGGCCAAATCAGCTTTTGGACAATTGCACTTAAGTCTTTCTGATGATCTGCTGTCACTTTTGGACACATTTTAGCAGTTGCCTAGCTAGACTGTATTCAAAAAAAAAAAAAACAAGACGGCGTATCTTCATTCAAATAGTCTGCCTCTGATTCGAGGTCTTCCTCCGAAAGGCTGGGTGAGCATTCACGCTGCCACTAAATAATTCAGGGAGGACAGCAAGACTCACCCCATCTCGAGCTTTAACCCCCCTGCTGTGTCTTGTCTTGTGTCTCTCTCTCTCTCTCTCTCTCTCTCTCTCTCTCTCTCTCTCTCTCTCTCTCTCTCTCTCTCTCTCTCTCTCTCTCTCTCTCTCTCTCTTCTCTCTCTCTCTCTCTCTCTCTCTCTCTCTCTCTCTCTCTCTCTCTCTCTCTCTCTCTCTCTCTCTCTCTCTCTCTCTCTCTCTCTCTCTCTCTCTCTCTCTCTCTCTCTCTCTCTCTCTCTCTCTCTCTCTCTCTCTCCTCTCTCTCTCTCTCTCTCTCTCTCTCTCTCTCTCTCTCTCTCTCTCTCCTCTCTCTCTCTCTCTCTCTCTCTCTCTCTCTCTCTCTCTCTCTCTCTCTCTCTCTCTCTCTCTCTCTCTCTCTCTCTCTCTCTCTCTCTCACAAACACTACAGTATTCACTCTTTCCAGGAGACCGTACCCATCCAAGGACACACAACACTGTTAAATATTCCATTACGGGGAGTTGCATGTTTTCTTGTGCCTCATTACTGAAAAGCATAATGATGATGAAAAACAGATTGCCAGGCAGAAGGGGAAAACAATTGCACCCAAATCTTGAGTTTCTCACACATTAACAACTTTTTTTTCTTTTTTTTTTTTAACAGCTGCATATTCCATTTGGACGCCTCCTGTTTTAATTGTTACTTACTGTGGTTTCAGTACCTTGCGCAACCCAGGAATATCGTTTAGTAAAAGCTATTGATCATAGTTTCAACTATTAACAAAAGAAAACTATTGACAACAACTAGGGATGGGCAAGCACCGATACCAGGTATCGTGTCAGGCCGATACCCAGCTTTATTCCAAAGTACAGTATCGGTATTTGCGACGGTGACTGATTAGGAAATCGAAGTTAGAAGAACAAAAATTGGCTTTAATTTCATTCAATTTTAGGGAATGTGCTATATTGTGATATTTATATCTGTACTTGATATCAGTAACGGTGACAACTCAAGAGTTGAGTACTCATATTGGTATCCCAAACGATAACCATTTTTTGTCTGGCATAACTCAACTGATCAAGTATAAGTATTTAATTTAACCCTGCTGTTATGTTGCGGGTCAAATTGACCCATTTGGAAAATCTAGGAAATAACAAGACTCATGTTCAACTTTGTCTGCTGTCCGTTTGTTTAATTTGTTTTTATTATAATTTTTTTTTTATTAGATGGTATTTTGGGAAGATTAAAAATTAGACCGGGTCAAATTGACCCATGAACATTGTTAAGAAACGAATACAACAAGGGGGGTTAAGTGGATCAATGCACAGCAGCAAATTTATAAATGTTTTAGCCCAAAAAGTTGCTAAAACACATTTAACAACCTAGAAAAACCTGTCTTATTAATTTAAGATGTATTGTACCAGGGGTGGGGGGGGGGGGGGCAGAAATGCTTCACAAAGACTCACTTGTAGGTTTTCCACATCTCTCACGGTCACACGCACACACGTGGACACATACACACAAGGTTTAACAGCCTGGCTGTGATATCTCAATGCACACCAGATGACCAACTGTTTTTGTCGGTTAGTGGTTTTGAGATCGCAACACGACTTCCAGACATTAACATGAATCACTCGTTGCTGCAGTCACGAGCATCCACATACACAAATGTAGCATTCCCCTTTGCGCCTGGCTGTGAATATTGTGTTCTATTGCTATAAAAACATGGAACCAAAAGAAAGATTAGCGTCTCCTCTTTCATCAGGAAAAAAAAGTATGTTTCTATCTGTTTCTATTTTGCAGCAATTAGTATTAGAATATAGACAAGTTTCATCCTTATTCACAAATCAGTTTCAAACAGTGGGGGAAAGCTTTTTGCAACGTGGCCCTGGTTGATCTCTTATACTCTGCCGCCACCTGCTGGCCGTTTTTGTAATTACTACCATTTGCTTCAAACATTCTCTTCAGTTCAGAGGCTGCGTCAAAGCCTTCTGTATGCTCTAGCATAAAAAACGACATAAAAAAACATATTGATACGTCTTTGGGAGCATGGTCATATTTAAAATAGAACGTATTTGTACGTTTTGGGGAGCGAGTGAGTTAAACAAAGCTAGCAAGATAAACCAATGTTCTCATTGACCACCATCTCATTTTCATACTCCCGGACCCTCGCAGTTGTATTTACGTAATATTCCAGCAATTGCCGCAGACAGGTGAGACGAAAGTTATTTGCAAATTGGCCGACTGGAAGATGAGACACCAAAAACTCGTGATTGGCTATTAATTGACTTCAAGTTTTAAATGCGACACCCCATCCACTAGTCAACTAATTGGTGTTTATAAATTGACCTTCTCATACAAGGGAAAATATTAACATCATTAGGTGGGTTTGCATTCTCCTATTTTTATTTCAAATTGTCAAGGATTGCGAAAATAAACCTGAAAACGCTAGAAAGTCGGAAAAAGGCTTAAAATTCACCCAAAAAAAGTTTGGAAGGGGTGGATTTTTTTTATGTATTGATAAATGTTAATTTTGAGACTCTCTCATATGACATCATTTCATGGTGCCGTCTAAATTAAAGCAGGCATAAGTAGCATTTTCATTTTGCGCATTTTCACAAATTTTGCTTGAAAATTTCAAAACATTTGGATGGATACCCCATTATTGTTAGCCCTGACTCCTGAATGACTGCAAGATGTGACCTTGCATTGGATTTCAGACTGTCCAAGTAAACCCAATTAAATGGCCTTTACAATGCGTTTGCTTCAAATGTCGCCCTTCTCACCTCACATTTTACCAAGCAGACTCGAAGGATGAAAGATGTTGTGGATGGGTGAGACAGACAGCAAAAAAATACTTGAGGCCAGAACTTCCGAGTTGAATCGAAACTGATTGAATGCTCCGCGTACAGTCTGGGCTTTGTCACTCCGAGCTCTGTCTAAATATTGAAGCAGATCGCAGTGAAAAGAGTCGGCTATCCAGAGGATTACACCCAATTTGCATATTCATACAATTAATTAGGATTCCTCTCTTTCCTGCTTTATTTCTCGAGAGGCAACTGTAAAACAATGGCGGGGCGGTGATCGGAATCAGTCGTTAGCGGGATTGGAGGGGGTTGACGGAGGAGCCGCGCGGGCGCCACCCACACACCTTTCTTCGCAGTTGACTATGTCTGCATCAGATATGATGAAGATGATGAGGAGCGCTTTGCCTCTGCAACTCTCTCTGTTGATACAAACTTCTGGCTGCTTTGTCACACTTTGTCTTTTGCCTGCATTGTCTGGCGCTTAAGTGACTGAAAGCTGCCATTGTGTGGCGGGGGCAGACGAGCCAAATTGCTCAGCAGGCTTCTCGCAAGGCTAACTCTTCATTGCAAAGAGAAAAGA